>NW_010206465.1:0-18198 GCF_000695765.1 Mesitornis unicolor | reverse complement strand
CATTCCTGAGGCTGACTCACACCAAGTACAAACAGGGATCTTTTGAAGCTTCGGAAGCTTCTGAGAAGCAAATACATTCAGGTCAAAGCATGTGAACTCCAGTAATTTTCCTAAGGTTGATCAAAAGCTGCTGGTGACATCTTGACATAATATCAGAAAATGCCTTGAAGGAAATGGAAAGTGGAAGATGCTGCAAGTGTGAGAAAGCTGGCAGATGTGAGAAGGGACTTCTTGAAGAGGACCCAGATGGGTTGAACGAGATTGTACCAGATCTCACACATTCCTTCTAACAAAAGCAGGGTTTGGAAAGTTCATCCCAACACCCAGTGTTTCTCTTTCTTATTCCAACAATTCAGAAGCACTGAAATGCAACCATAAATGGGAAAAGTGCTGTGACATCAGAGATCATCAAACTCTCCTTCAGAGCAAGAGAACAAGAAAACAAAAGCTAATACTGAACACACGAAGTCATCTCTCCACAGTAACACATCAGAAGCAGACAGGGAAAAGCTGCTTGAAGATCTATCTGGTCTTCAAGACGTTACATCATTGTGAGTTGTCATCACATCAGGTGGAGTTTGGAGGGGAGCATTTTATGGTAAGAAATAAATGTGTGCAAAAGCAGTTGTGAGTAAGGCCTGAACAACACTTATTTGTAAGTTCTGAGAAAACACGTTCACGCAGATGAATAAATACTTTCCTTTTAAAGTATAAAGCATGACTTCAACCATGCCAGACTGAGCGACAGATATTTATAGGTTTACTGGTTTATAGTCCTGAGCAACTGGAGCTGAAAGCCTGCATCAGCGAAACACAGCACTACTTTAGGTCCTTAGTTAAGGGATCAGCTATCCTGGCCAAGCTTCAGAAACAGGTACAATGGGCTGCAGTTAAAAATGCAGGGACAGAAATGAAATTTTGCACGTTCGTGGAAATAGCAGAGGGCTACTGCAGAACCTGAAAAAGCAGAGCAGACCAACAGACTCATTTGTGGAGTCTGGTGATGTACAGAGACGCAAATCCTTGGAGATTCAGACTTTTGTAGGAAAACTGCACTCAGATCAAGTGCTACTCCTGACCTCACAGGGACTCATCCTAATGCTGAGCTGTGCTCAACACAACTCAACCTTAAGGGTGACCAGTACTGAAGATCAGGTTGGGAAACATCAAACACGCCAAGTATGAGACAGAGCCACGCAAAAGCTTTTCACAAATGAATGACTCCTTACTGTTTCTCCACACATTCACATGTGCCACTCAGAAAAAGCAGCAAGGCACAATGGAGAATGGGTATTACAGGTGCATACGTAAATTCTTGCTAATGCTGCCTCTCCTTTGCATGTGATTATAACTAAGGCTCTCCAAAACCAAGAGTGAAAAAGAAATGGACATTTTAATTATGGGTTGGCCTAAGAGACAAGAAAACCACACCATGCAGCATCCCACACTTAACCAAAGGAAAAACAGCTGCACAGTAGTTTTATATAACATCAATAATTTTTTAAACACTAATGAAACTAATTCCTTCCAAAAGCCAGAGTGTCATTTTGTAATCCCAGGAAACTGTATTTATTTTTTTACTCTTTACAATTGGATCACAGCACCTACAGAAGCTTCTTAAAATGAACAGCACCTCTTCCTTTTTCACAACAGTTATACAAAATGCCTCACATAAGGAATTAGTCTTGGCCGTCTCTGGAATACTATTTGGGGTATTTTACCTATGTAAAAAACACTCCTGAGTTGATCAGAGTGCAAGTGAGAAAGAAGTCACATCCTGTGCCCTTGCTAGCAAAGAATTATTCTTCTCCTAAGACAGACAAGTATGAACCTTTCCAAAAATTACCTCTCTGCCAATGAGCTGTTCCTCCTTCGCCAACAGGACCATCATGTACAGCAAACAGACAATCATGTTGTGAGTCTGAGGATGAGGGCTGGGATTCCAGGCATCAGAAAGGACGCTGACCCAGTTGATTTCACATAAAATAGAACCCAGGAATAAGAAACAACTCTTGGGGCTGCCTCTTTCAATCTAGGAAGGAGAAAGGGGAAAAGACAGGCATATTAAAAAATGGAAGATATAAAAACTTCCACACTTTTCAGTTCCATAGCCAACTATAAATCCACAGCAGCATTTTAGGTCAGCAGAGGAGTAGACTGATGCCATTTCTCCATCATTTTGGTACTCCACCAGAAGAACTGCACTTATAACTTTCTAAGCCTCTCAAAAACCAGTACAGAATACCAGGCTACCGCAAGCCAGAAAGAAGTGATCTATTACAAATTCTTACCTGCATGATTGCATTCATTTTTCTTCACTCTAAAAGAAAGTGAGAAAGCCTAAGCCTATACAGAACTGCACGAAGACCTCATCCCAAACAGATGAGCAGTAAATCCTAGAGCACTTCCACATCTGCAGGTTTATTTTGTCTCAGACAACTTGGAAGTGAGAACAACACGGCAATAGCAAGATATGTTAACTCTAACTAAAGACGTGTTATATATTTATGTAATAAGTGAGGCACTCAGATAGAGCAATGACAGATTACAAAGACTGCTGGTTTTACAGCTCCCTGCAACTTTGTCTAAGACTCAATTGCATTCCTTCACAAAAAAAAAATCAATCACAAAACGAGCAGCTGCGAATGCTACAACGAACTTCAACAGCTTATTTGCTAAAAGAGCTGTCTCCAGCTCTCCAGTTATTTTCAAGAGCAACACTGATTATGAACTTAATTCAACAGATGCCATGTACTCACTTTGAAGAACTCCTCCATAAGCATCTGGTCTGGATGCATTTCCTTCCATGGCAGCCTTCTGAACTCAGTATGGAAAGTATAGAGAATAAACTCTGGCATTTTGGGGGCTGTGCAACATTCACAGTAATGCAACAGATGCAACCAGAGAGCCCCATGGTGGCTTGGCAACAGCTTATCTAGATTAAAAGAAAACAGCTGAATTAACAATGGAAAAATATCAGGGAAAACCTGGTTACAGAAGGAAGTGCAAATCTGAAGATGAAAAATCGCAAATGCAAGTTATGCTAAAATACACTTGTCAAAGAAAAAAATGCACATTAAGCTTTTAGATTTTTTTCCTCCAAATCAACAAGCGGGGAAGCGAATGATTTTGTGCCCTTCCTCGATCTTTTGAAGAGCTGCTGAACAATAATCTGAAGTTATAAAATACTCCTTCCACGTAGAACTTCATTGCTTTTAAGATGGGTTGTTTTCTTAAAAAAGATCCTATAAATCTTGAATGTTACAAAATACACAATAATATATTATTTTAATTATTTATTTTTACAAGATAATTTAGTTCATACCTAGAAGTTGTTATGATGTATTGTAAAATCTATTTCTTTTCATTCCTATATCTAACTACACATTAGGCACAATAAGCAATGCTTAACAGGAGCTCAAAATGATCAGTCCTGGAAATTAAATTCCCCCCAAGCCCAGCTGCTGCGACTCGTATATTGGTCATTGTGAGGTGATGTGTTGTATGGGAACAACATACAGACCTGAAACGAAGTCATGCCCTTCCCATGGCAGCTCATTTTGTTTTGCATTTCTTCACGCTGTTATCTCACAGATACGCATTTATCAATCACATTATCTACCCTCGCCAAGGAAAAAAAGCTGCATTTTAAAGATGAAATAAGGAAATGCTCCTGGCACCACTACAGTGACCATCTTATCTTGGCTGAAAGTTAATAACAAACAAAATCCCGGCATGTCTCGTATCTCAATCAAAAACCTTTTTTGGTCTGTGACAGAACAGAAAGCGTCACTACATTAAAACAGCGCACACTTCACCCACCTTTGAAGCTCTCGTGTAAAAGCTTGATGCAATCTGTGAACAGACAGACCACGGTGGACGCTACAGGAGTGTCACTCTCTAACCATGGGTAGCAGGGCTGGTTACTTAAAAAGAGGGAAGCAACACAGATTTCAGTGCCGAGTTACCAGACCATAAACAGATCATAAACACTTAAATTATTTAAATATTCTAAAGCATAGTAAATCAATATAGCAGGTATCAGCAGTCCTTTCATTCAAACACAATTCTTTAGGACTGCCTGTTTCTTCCTGAGAAGGGGTACATTATTTTAATGACACACTGAAGAGCCATAAGGCCATCGAGTAAGCAGAGATTAATAATTTAATATTTCAAAACTGAATTAAACACCAAAATGTAAGAATTTCTGAATGACAGCACATACTACCTCAGCCAACCTTCTATTTAAATGTTGGATATGCCCATACAGATCAAAAAGATTTTGGCTTTGGAAGAAAGTAATACTGCAGGGAATAACATTACAAATAACTCTCCATGTGAAGACAGAGGTACACCGGACAGTAGGTAGTCACTGGACTGATTCGGTCCAAGAGTTCTTTACATACCACTGGCATCTGAGGTTGCATTTGTTTGGCTTTTTTGTTCTGCTTTAAACTAAGGAGTTACCAGCTAAAAAAAGGAACCTAAAATTTAAATTTAAACTAAGTGCAACCCGTATTTTTCTCATCTCTGCTTCCTGACCAGAGCTTGGTTGTATTTCCTGTATCTAAAACAATGACTCAGTCCAAGTCTTGGAAAATTTGACTTACGGAGCTCATGAATTAGTTCCATAATTGTTAAGGATATGACAAGTTACAGCCATTTAACGGAAGGTCACAATACAGTCATGAATTGGAATAAAAATCAGGTAACAATGAAAGCCACTCTTACAGGGCTAGAGTCCTTACTTGAGCAAAAATCCATTTAATTTTGAAATACAACACATACCTTGCATCCTCCTTATCCAAGACCAGTATCCATGGTTTAAAGAGTCCAGCTATGACTGAATACAACCACTGCAATGCTACAAGAAAATGAAACAGAAGTTGCTTTTTCCCTCCCCTCAAATTAGCAACAGTGAACATATACGGCTTTCCAAACTTTGATATCCTTTTCTTATTCCAACATTAAATCAGTTCTTCCTCATAAAAAAAAATCAAAAATACAATATGCTTATTAATAAACCTAGTTAACAATATGATTGTTTGAACAACCATCATAAGCATTTTACATTGCTTAAATGTTATATTACATCACGTTAACATATCTGAAATTGTGAGAGTAATGATGATTCGCACTTTAAAGCTGCATATACTAAAATAAAAGGAGTTCTGGTGATTTTCTCCAAATCAAAATCACATGGTGGTGAAGTTCAGGAGTCCCTCATACCCAAATCTCCGCTTAGTGGAAAGGATCATATTTTGCTTTGAAGAAAGTATGATCTCTTCACAAAATAATTGTGAAGTAAGCTCAAATGTAAACAAGCTTCCTCTAAGAAGCGTAACGCATGAAGTTCCACATGGCCACTAAGTGGCGTCAATATATTCCATCTGTATTTTAATGTTCTCATCACTGTACAAATGCAGAGCAAGAAGTTTTTACTGCACATTTAAATGGTCTTTAACAGTGAAAATCAGAGAAACTGAGTGCCTGCTCCTAAGTCATTTGCTTTTAAGAAACTTTACCTGCTAGAATTCTGCTACTGCCAACAGGTTCTTGGGCTAAATTGGCAACTTCGGTGTCAATAAGTCGCTTAGTAAGATACTCCATAAATTTATTCACTTCAGTCACGTAGGGACTCCACTTTGAGAACAAGCCAAAAGTCCTGAAGTCCATCGAAGCCAGTCGGAGTTTGCAGAAAGAAGTGGAAAGCCATTCTATTGTCTCTCTAACCTGGAAAAATAATTGAACTATTTATTAGCTACAGCAGTGTTATTAGTAACTAGTGGGCACCTGTTTCAGATGAAAAGCACAGTTAATCATCAAACAGGTACCCACCTGTTCTGCAGAGAAGAGACTTTCTGCAGCATCCCGCAATACAGGACTTTCCGCAGAATCGCTTTTCTTGAAGCTTCCCTGTTCAGCCGCTGGTGAACCACATCCCAAAGCTTGAAGTGATGCTTTCCAACAGTCAGGGCTTAGAAGCTGCTCTGACGAGCCTTAGAAAAAAAAGAAGGGAATGCATTTGTGAAAACTGGGAAAATAATGTTAATCCCTTTCTCAATATGAGTCAGAAAAGGTTGAAATTAGAGCTTCCCACTACATAAAAAAAATAGGGAGAGCCATGAATTTGAAAGTCTTAAGTTTAAAGGTGAGAATTATCTCTAAATCCCAAGCATAAGTAATTTAACATTCTCTTTTGGCATCTACATGCTCCCTTCTTACAGAGTTTCCCATGCACTTACTAAATTCCTGGCTACAAACACGTATCAAGAGACAGTTGCTGCTTCAGCACATATGGTTTGACAGAAAGGAAGTACTTTTGTTCCCATTTTAGATGCACAACACATTATAGGTAGCATCTAATGTCAACCAGTACATTTTCAGATTTCAGTATCAGTCCCATTTCTCTGTAATTCCAGTTCTCAGTTTGACACCGAAGAGTGTTCAGCTCAAGAGATAGGATGCTGCATTACAGGCTTAATTATAATTAATAAGTGCTTCCATTAATAGAAACCTCTCTTCCACCCTTTTCCTGTAATTTGGGCTGAAAATCTGCTCTCACTAATGTGTGTACTTCGATCCGCAGAAGAGTGTTCCTTTCTAGTAGAGCTAAAATATATGTCTAATAAAAACACATCCCACAGCATAAAAGTATGTGCAGAAATTTAAGACATGCCCTATTTGTTGTTATTTATACCCTACTGCATGCAGTACGTATTTTTAAGCCAGAAAAGCTCTGTAGAAAAGGCTTCGTATGCATGAATTCAGGTACTCACTTTGCACGAACAATCTTAGGAAATCGCTATAGTGATCAGGGAACTGATACTGGAGAAGGTTAGTCCAGTGCTTGCAGAAGATATTAAATGGCATCAAAATATCTTCCTCAGGTTCAAGGCCACATGCATTGAGAGCCAAGTGAATAGACTCCAGAAGCTTGGTACGTTCAGATAGGGGTGGCTTAGTGATGCTCAGCCACTGCGTAAGGTCGAACTAGAACAGAGGACAGGAAGCAGTTGTGAGTAGAAGCTTTAACAGCCACACCACCTTTAGGAGAAGGGAGAAACTGCCAGATGGAAAAAATCCTGAGGTTTTTATATATTTAAGAAAAACCTAATGAATTTGCACCTCACTTGTTTTTACCTAACTCTGCATGTTTTAGGATTGCACACGTGGCACGCGTGTCCTTGCCACCAAAAAGCAGTGGAAGATTCAGCCACTGTTTCCACTTTTTTTGTAGTTTTTAAGATACCTGAGATTCATTTTCTATTTTGATGGATGTCTCTGCAGAGATATCAGGCCACAGAGAAGCCATTGAGGGCCTGCTTTGATTTCCTATCAAGAGTAAAAGTGCACTGAAGAGTAAGCTCTAGAAAGCACATATTGACACTATCTGGGCTAGGAAAGGGCAGTTTGAGTTTCCTATTTGCTTTTACCTCCAGCCCCTCTTCAGCTTAAACACAACACATACCATTCAGGATGAGCAACACAGATCTAGAGAGCCTGTCAATGTTATTTTAAAGTACCAGATCTGCACCTCTTTCTTCCTTAGCCTAAAATCCCCGTCTTTAGGAAATGAATACCCATGTAAGTAATCCACAAGTAAGAAGCAGTATCCAGGTGTACTTTACCTTTGTCAGCAGCATGAAGACAACATCACTGTTATCCTCACTTAGGAAGCACACGACTTTCTCATATAAAGTCACAAACTCATCAGGAGAGGCAACAGGAGTGAAGTAAGGAGAAAGAAGAGTACAGAGCCTTCGGTTCTGCAGGATCGTCTGCAGGAGACGTTTGCACTCTGACTTAGTCCCACTGATGAACACCTGAGGAAAGCGAGAATGGTGAGAAAAATGGCCTTTCTATTGGAAAAACATCACCTCAGAGCTTTTTCTCAAGACAAGCACAATTTTGGTCCTCTTAAAAAAAGAAAGTAGTCTCAAAAATTACAGACCGTATGACCTCAGCTTCAACTAAATACTACCACGAAATCCAATGTAAAATAAAGATGCTTCCCTGGCACACTCGTGACCGTACACACACTGTATAAATACCTAGGAATCAAAGTTTTCCCAAGAAAATTAATCCAGATTTCAGTAGCCCTGCCTGACATTAGGAAAAATTTAAACAGAGCTATGCCCATGGAGAGCTCTTCAGCATCTCAGTTAAGAGACACTGAAGGACACCTGCACATGGGAAGAAATTGAATTCAAGAGATGAAAATAAATGCCTGAACCCAAAGCAGAGGCAAATGCTTTTTCTTATAGCACCCACATAATGTGTTCCCCATGGCAAATATTACCAAAACCAATAAGCACTCTACCAGCAAACATATGGCTGTCTACCCAAAGAATATTTATTGCAAGGCTGTAGAAGAGAAGTGTCTAAACACAGAGGTTGTTGAGATATACATCAGCTAGAAAAATGATCGGTATCAGAGAAATATATGCCAAAACACTATTTTATGCACTAGAAATACCCAAACTTTAGCTACCTGCCCGAAAATCCAGCCTACCTTAGCACTTAACTAGCACAGTGAGCATTTAATAGCACTAAGCAGGTATCTCAGAGCAACAGCTTTTATTTTGTTTATAGTCAAGATTAAACTCTGCTAAAGACTGTATATTATACAATTAGTTGAGAGGAAAATGGGACAGAAGCCTAGAAGCTAATTTTCAGGCTTCTGAATGTTTTAGATCCCCAGTATCAGCAGGCAATTGGGATAAGCATTAGGCATCCAAAAAATCAGATAATAAACTCACTTGGCCTAGAATCTCGATGCAGGACGTGAAGAACTGCCTTGTGGGAGGATTGCGTTGAGTATCATCACACACATATTCCACTAATGTAAAAAACAAACTAATTCCGACTTTCTTAATGGCAGGCATAGGCTGCACCTTGTAGATATTTATTAAGGCCCTGGGGGAAAAGAAAAGAAGGGCAGATTAAACTGACATACGGAAAACAATCTGTGACAATAAAGGAAGGTTTCTTGCCAATATATAACCTCAAGACTGGTATTTCTGTCTTACATGATAATCGAGCATGGTTAAGGTTGGGAGGGACCTCTGGAGTACATCTGGACCAACCCCTGCTCAAGCAGGGCCATCTCCCTTATGAGGAGCAGCTGAGAGAGCTGAGGCTCTTGAGCTTGGAGCAGAGGAGACTGAGGGGTGCCCTCATTCCTGGGTCTCCATTTGGAAAGGGCGAGTGTCAGGAGGAAGGAGCCAGGCTCTGCTCTGGGATGGCCAATGCCAGGACAAGGGGCAATGGTCCCAAGCTGGAGCACAGGAGGTTCAAGCTGAAGATGAGGACAAAGTTTGTGAGTGTGAGGGTTATGGAGCATGGCCCAGGCTGCCCAGAGAGGTTGTGGAGTCTCCTTGTGTGGAGACCCCCAAAGCCCTGGCCGTGTTCCTGTGTGACTGCTCTGGTGATCCTGCTCTGGCAGGGGTTGCACTGGGGGAGCTTTCCAAGTCCCTTCCCACTCCTGACATCCTGGGATTCTGTGATTCTGTGACAGCTGCCTGCCCAGGACTGTGTCCAGACAAATTCTGAGTACACCCAAGGATGGAGACTCCAGAAACTCTGTGCCATCCTCACAGTAAAATACTGTGCTTCCTGATGTTCACTGGGAACTTCCTGTGTCTCAGTGTGTGCCTTGTCCTGTCACTGTGTATCCCAAAAAGAGCCTGGTTTCATCTTCTTTGCACACTCCCTTCAGCTATTTTATAAATTGACGAGAACCTCCTGAGCCTTCTCAGGAGGCTGAACAGTCCCAGGTTTAGCTCAAGTAATTTTGCTGCCTGAAATGGGTACCTCCAAACCTTAGAAAGTCTCCATAACCAGTCAGAAGTGAACATCAAAAGATTTATCACGGCATAGTTCCAACAGATTGTTTCTCCCTCAAATCACATTCTGAGGCCATCTCAGCTACATTTGTACTGCAAAAAAATTTACCTCATTCTACTTAACAGGCTCAGCAAAAAAAAAAAGAGTTGAGAGAGAATCAATCTTTTCTTGTGTATTGCCAAATAAATCTTTAATTGACCTCAAATCCCCATCTTTACGGAGTCTCAATTAAAACATGAAAAACACGCAGTGCCACGGATATAAATCCCAAGAACTAGCTCATCCACAAAAATTTTCAGATTAAGGATCAAGAATGAACGTGCAGAAATAGTAATCAAGCATTTTCACTTGTACAGTGAGCACAGTCTGTAGGAAACCAGCTACACTGGTGCCCTGTGGAGGCTGAATGACCAGCACTTAGCTCTTCTGATAACACACAGAGTTATCCCTTTATACGTCTGTGTCACAAACATACAGGTTTCAAGATACCAGCTCTGTTGTTAAACCAAGCTGATAAGCATCACAAAAAACCACACAAACATGCTCCACATTTTAACTCTAATACACAGAAGAAGAAATACAAAACATGACTACCTAAGACAGTGTCTGAACAACCTACGTTATAAAATTTTCCACGTGTACTGCTGCTTCCACAACACCTAGAGAAGGTGGCTTCATAGCTTCTGCCTGCAGCTGTCTCACTTCTTTACGCAAAGCATGAAGCTGCTGGCTCACTGCTTCGTTTTTATGTTTCCCTTCGAACTAAATGACAAAGAGACAAATTCATTTCAGAATAATATATTTTGCTAGAATTCTTCAATGTTGCACCTATTTGTAAAAATGAAGCATAGCCCAGTAAGAGAACTCTGAACATCAACCATCTTCCCCCGAGAGTTTTGATGAGATTTAGTACACCGTGACCAAGCACACACCCTAGTCATGTTCCTATTTAATTATCACACAGTAATATAATTCATGTCTTTTATGTAAGGCTTTTAATGCACAGGCACTGAAATTTAGAGCGGATCAAGAAATTCACATATCAAGCAATATGGGAATATTCCTATAAACACCACATCGGGAAGCAGTTTAGAATGGACACCATGAGCAGAACACATTTTATGCAACAACTTATTCTTCAGCTGTTGATCTGCACCTCCTTTTGAGCATTACATATTAGGCATTTCAAGTAACTATTATGTGTGTATAGATTTACTTGGTCAACTGCTTCAGGTCTGGTAACTATTCAGTCATTTCACTCTCATTACACACATCCAACAGCCCCAAACCAGAAGCGATGCCATGTCTCTAACCTGGATTGTTAGAAGAGCAGCTCCCTGGCAGCCTTTATTTGAAGTTCCCCTGCACTCCAAGAGGAGGGTGATCTGCTCTTCCCGATTGATGTAGAGCTTGGGTATTGTGTCCAATATTTCACTGTTGAGAGCAACATGCTGAGACTCCCAGAGCGCTGCAGTTCTGAAAAGCATTTATTAATAAAGTTACCAAAACCTTTACTGAAAACAGTAGTGCTAAGAATTTATAAGCAAGAGATGAGACTTCAATTTAATACGCTGTATAAAGACTCGTAACACTTTCCTAGAAAACACAGGTGGTTATTAAAATGAAACCGAGTTAAAACTTCAAAGTAATAACACTTCAAAGCAACAAAACAATAGGTTCATAAGAATAAAAGTACTCAGATCTGCATGACTTCTTTTTAATTATTCTATATGACAATGTGGAAGGATATTACACACATCACCCTCTGTAGGAAATGTGATCTTCCACCAGAAAAAACCTGGACTGTGGGATGATTCAGTCAACACAAAAAACCCCCCACCTAAAATAGCTGCTGGAATTGTTTAGACACATCCTCAATTGGCCTTAGTAAGTTTTGGGTTGGTTTGTAATATTTTTATCAAATTACTACATTGGGTGAGAACAGTTATAGATCCATCAGCTGAGTTTGAAAATAGTTCAGCTGAATTCTCTTAGTTGGAATATTAAAACCAGAAAGTCTCTCACAAAGCAAATAGTCTCAGAAATCAGATTTCTCTCTTGGAGATTCCAGCTTTTCACACTGCAGCTACTACATTAGTGCAAAAGGGTTAACTACTGTCAACAAATCTAGGCTGAAGGGAGGCTTTATTTTAAGAAGTATCTCAAAAGGTAAGAGAAGTTGTAGAAGTTAGGTGTCAGCTGATGTGATCTCAGCCATTAGATACCACTTGTGTATCCTTATTTCAGTTAAAGAAGTGGAATAACAACACAATACTCAAGGGAAAAGGTTTTGAAAAAACCCCAAAACTGGTACAAGAAGCAGAAGTCAAGCACTGACAGCCTTCTGACACCACCACAAATGAAGACACTGCTAGAGACGCTGTGAGGTAGAAGGAAAACAGCTTTGTCTTACTTGGCGTGTCGCTGCAAGACGTTAAGGTCCACACGCATGAGCTGAATTGCTTCCTTCTGGCTTATGAGACTGGCAGAGGAAATAACTGGCACAGGAGCTCTCACAGTCTGGAGTGGAAGAAGGGGCTTGGGAGTATCAAACTTCTTCAAATTGCTCATTATCCTCTCTTTAGCTAGAAAAGAAAGCAGAAGCAAGTCTTGTCAACAAGAGAAGATTAGGAGAAGCTGAACAAAAATATTTTTTACATATGGAACATTTTTAGCAGCAGACAACTATTTCTCAGGACTCTTATCTTTAAAAATAATAATAAAAAACAACCAAAAATCACTTCACTGATCTTCCTGCTGTTGTTGACAAAGCTGATTTCACACAGCCAATTTTCCCAAGCAGCTCCATCACACAAACAGGATCCAAGGCCCCATTGCTTTCTTTGTCTCCCCCCAGCCACTGTCCTTCCAATTTTCCTCTTATCACCCTGTTTATGCTTCTCATCTGACAGAGGCTCCCAGGCCCAGTCTGCTAAGCCAAATTCATCTTCTTTACCCTACAATTCATCCTCATCTCTAGTCTTCTCAGCTCTGTTTCCTCCACAAAGCACGGCCACACTCTACCCGATTCCCACTCTTTTCCTCTGTCCAAATAGTGCAATTCACCTATAAAACTAGTCCAGTTTCCTTCCACTCTCTCCTTCTCTTTTTTTAATTAGCTCTAAAAAAACCCCCAATCATATCCTTAATACAGCTACTATGACCATTATGCCATTTGTGCTAGAACAGCCCTTTAGTCATGCCAAAATTCGAGGGAAACAGCAAGGAAAGGCATTGAGAAAACAAGAGACAATCTGTCTGGTTTAAGTTACAGTAGGTTTTGCCTTTGATTGCACCTGTCAATGCAAATTTTGGGAAAATTCAGCCTGTCTGGAGCATGGTCTGAGCAGGGAGCTCACCCATGGCACAACATGGCTTGCAGCTCTGTGATGTAGCAAATACTAATCCAAAACCATCAATGTTAGCCTCTCACATGGGAATCCTACTCAGAACAGTATGAAAACTTCATACAAAATACTGTACCCGTAAAAAACAAACTGTATTAACATCTTTATTCACAGACATCATTATGTTTCTAAAGAAATCAGGGCTTCAACATGCTAATAATTCTTTCTGGCCCAATTTCACTAACAATATTCTTATATCTTACCTGAAAAAGGGTTGATGAAATCTGTCTGCCCAACAGAAATACAGGTGGTATGTGATTCAAGGTGAACCTGTAGCCAAAGGTTTAGAGCTTCCTGAAACTCGTGGTGTATGAGTTCAACATTGACATACTCCATCCACAAATCCTACAGCACAAAAGAATTGAATTATCATTCGCATTTTGGTCAGTGCCACACACCGCGTACTCAATGCCAGCAGCCGGGAAACTAAAATAAGTACATAAAACTAGATTTTACAGGTTTTAAGTCATGGGAAAATATTACTAGGAAAAAAAAATCTAAACTGAAGAGAAAAGCTGCAGAATTTTTATCACAAAAATAGATAAGCCACTGCAAAGCATTCGTGACACCTAGAGAAGAAAACTGGCAAAAAGAGAAAGGGTACAGATTATTAAAACTCAGTTCCTAAAGGGAATGCAGAGTAAACAAAACTAGCCTAAAACATCATGGCATGATTAACTATAACCAGGCTAAAGCAGGCTGCGTTTCTAGTAGTCACATATCCTGGAGGAATAAACACAAAGCAGATAGGAAGAAATGCCCTTCCAAAATCTCTCTCTTGCAGGCCTTTCTAACTGTGACAACTCTCTAGGCTTACTGGATAGAATAACCCATTTTCCCATTTGCTGATTAATATTTGAATCCAATATATTACAGACTACTAACACTAGCAATTTGGGATTTCAGTCTTTTGCCATTTAAAAATCCAACTTAGATATTTCTCTAAAATTACCTTAGAACGTAAAAGGAATTACAGAACAGTACAGAATAAGGATTGTGTTCTCATTAACATACGCAAGAAATCTACTCCTAAATCCTCACTCAAATATTAGGAAAGGCAGTTTGGGGTAGCACAGGATTTTTAGGAAAGAAGATCAGAGCTGTGAAGGTATCATACATACTGCAGATGTACTAAAAATCAGTGACACCAAGTCTTTCACTACTTTAGAGGACCCACTTAAACAAGTGAAGTGAATTCTGGATCCCAGACTGTCAATGTCACTGGCACCTCACCTGCTGATTCTGCATGACTTTGGCAAGTCTGTGTGCATCATACTGCTTCGGTAGAGAAGGAATGTACGTGTCTCCTTTCTGGAAACTCTCTTCTTCCAGCCACAAAACAAAAACATTACAAAGCCTGAGAAGAAAAACAAGAAAAAGAAATTCAATGTGAACTTTAATCCCATGCAGAGCACACATTACACAGCAGTCTCATTCTGGAGTTGAGAGTTAAGGCAAGAAATCATGCTACAGGGGAACACGGCTCAAAATGTGGATGTTTCAGATGCTTTGTGACTAATTTACTAAGTGTCAATTCAAAGACCAGCAGTGGAAAGGAGCTATCTAGAAAAATATGAAGGGGATTAACCAAGAGCAATGGGACAAATTTTGAAAAGGAAAATATTTAGATAAATTAGCACACGAGACCCAGAACTGGAAGTGTCTCTTATGTCAGGGAATCATATTTACAACCCCATGCAAAAGACCAATGAACTAAAAAAAGAGTATGTCTGTGTGGATGCAGACATGCAGTAGCAAGAACTTCTCTTGCTTCTCTCTTGTCCCGTGTGAAACTTTTCCCTCTCACAGAAGCTATCGGTAGTGTTATTGTAAACTAAGAACATCTGCGAATTGTTTATGGTATAGTAGAAAAATATTCTCAGGATGGATGTTTTAGGATTTCAGCCGATCACCCCAGGTGGAGTGGCTGACCTCTTGACCAATTAGGCTGTGAAGAAAAAAGTCTATACGAGAGTTGTTAAATAATTAAATAAATCACTATTGCTGCACCATTCCTGCCTGCCGGATCTCTCTCTTCTCCCCTCTACTACTGCGGGATATGGTGATACGTCTGAGCAAATTTGGCTTCTGAACACGTGACTTCTCTAGAGCGTGGGCTCTAAAAGCTCACAGCCGAGTTACATCTTTTAATTTCCGGTCAGACTCAAATTCAAAGCTACTTTATTCCCATTTCCCCCTCTGCTTACACTGTACTTTAACATAAATATACTACTGCCTTCAACCGGCATCACTATACTGAGGAGTACTCTTTTTATAACCACAACATCCAAGCTTTCCTGAGTAAATAAAAGGGAGAACAAGAACATCACTAAATCTTTGCACTGGGGCATTAAATATCACTAGCAAACTCCTTTTTTCTGTATCATTGTCACTGGTGAAAAAATGGAAGTTCCAGGAGTCAGCCCTCATGAACTCTATCAACATTTTCCCTCCTGTCTAGGTGGTCATTACACTTCCTGAGCACAAGATTTACTTGGCTGTAGAGCACTCTGGATTTATGTTGGAGTGAGGAAGCCCCTCTGAAAGGCTGACAAAATATTAATCAAGTTTCATGCAGTGAGCATCTCTGGATTATTTTTCACATATGACCAAGGAGGATTTATGATCTCCCTTGTTTATTTGTACAGTACCCACTGATTGCCAGGAAGGAAGCACTTAAAAGCAGCTCAGATCCTGTCTGCCCAATCCCCCTGAACAAGAGACTCTTCTCAAATAATCCTTTCAACTATAGTTTCTAGGAAAATCTAGATACTGTAATACTGCAAATATTTCTTAAGTTAGACTTCTCAAACCAAAAGTCTGTGTAACAGAACCATGGACTTCTGACCAGCACAGCTACAGTTTCAGTGTGCATGAGATACATGGCTCTAAAAAGTCACCACTCCTTCCGAAAATGAGCATTCATCAGCTGAGTTGCACTAAGCAACCGTGCACATCTCCTTACCCTAATCCAACACAAGGAGACCATTTTGACCTAACATTACAGTTAAGGAGACATATTTTCTGGGTGGCACAGAACACACTTGTCACAGCTCAACTTCAGCATGCTAAATGGGTAAACAACTAACTAAATTGTGTGTCCCAGTCCCCAGTAAATTCCCTGATGAAGTCCTCTACCTCAGACATACATTTAAGCCCTGGTCCATGACAAAGAGATACATACGCAGAAAGTAGCACTTCATGTTTAGATTGAGACTGGACATTAGGAAGAAATCCTTCCCTGTGAGGTGGTGAGGCCCTGGCCCAGGTTGCCCAGAGAAGCTGTGGGTGCCCCCTCCCTGGCAGTGCCCAAGGCCAGGTTGGACGGGGCCTGGAGCAGCCTGGGCTGGTGGAGGTGTCCCTGCCCATGGGGGTTGGACTCGGAGGGCTTTAAGGTCCCTTCCAACCTAAACCATCTGTGATTCAATGATATAACAAGTGTCTGCCATCCATCTAGCTCAGCCAAGGGCCACATCCCTTCCCTCGTGTCTCTCCTAGCCAAGACTGTGCTCGAGCAGTTGCACTGAATAAGACTGAACTGAACAGGCTTCTTTTACCTGACAAGTTCCTTATGCAGTTCTGGTGAAGTCAGGTAAGCTGGTGAGCAGCTCGCCTTCTGTGGTGATCTGTCACTGCCCTCTGTGGGACTCTCCGCCCTCAGTGCTTTACTGGCAGCATGGTGGAAGTCTGCTACCTCTATTAAGCGCTGCTTCATTTCATTCAGTAAGGTAATATGAGCTGCACTCTGGAAAAAACGTCTTCCAATACACCCATCTACAGGTAATCTGAAAATGAATCAAAAAAAAAGGACAACAAAGTCTTGTTACGAGTGTCAAACCAGCATCTCTGCAAATAAATTGACTCTTTAGAGAAGCTGCTGGTATCGACTGCTTTCAGGCGCAGTCTTAGTGTGAGGCATTTATTAAACTCACTTGCAGAGCAGACTGCTTAGTGTTTACTGATCTGCTAGAGTTTTTATTATCAGACTCACCCATATTGTGGTCCTGGTCGGTGCAGGTAAAGGAGGAAGAATTTCTGCCAGATCAGTGGCATGAGAGGGTGATCAGCAGGGGTAGCCAGGGCCTGGTGAGCCCAGCGATAGATCATGAGCCTCTGAAGGGAAGGAACGATGGGCAGCTGGGTCTGTGCTTTCTGCAGAAAGAAAAGATTAATACAGTATGAAAGCTCTGGAATTACAACAGAGAAAACTTTGGAAACATTCACACATCTGTTACAGGTCACAGAGGAAAAGTTGCTCAGCTCATAGTTGTGTTGGACAGCTATTGGGAAGCAGTGCTACATAAAAAAATGTAGCATGAATAGAGGGGCTAGTGTGATGCAAGGTCAACATATGGGCTATTGGTGTTAACTACAGTGAATTACTGTTTTTCCTCACAGAGGTAGACATTCCTGGTTTAGGCTTCCATAAAACCAGTGCTGTTAGAGGATAAAGCAGCAGCAGCAGCGAAGCACACATGTTCCAACCAGTAAAAATGACAGTCGCTACGAGCATGAGGAGGCAGAATCCTTTAGCGTGCTACCATTTTCAGCTTTTTCCAGACTACACTTCATACAGCCCTACCGAAAATCTAAAATGTGAAGTAAAACTAACGTGAAGAAGGAATACAAAAGGAAAAAAAAATATTTCTTCTTTTTGCAAAAGCAGAACAAAGGCAGTGCAACCTATGAGCAGCAGCACTCCATGTTAGTAACACAGAAGACTACTCCACAGACCTACTAGACCATAAACAAGGCACACATCAAGCTGACGTGGACTGTGCCTGAAGCAGGGGAACTGGGGGCTTTTCTGAGCTTCCAGATCTCAGCGCAGACCCTGGCACTACTTCATCCCCCACACCAGCCCTCAGGAACCCTCAGCACCCTTTTCCACCCACTCTCCACTACTTGATGGCTGATGACACCAAACTGGGAGGAGTGGCTG
>NW_010206464.1:0-11593 GCF_000695765.1 Mesitornis unicolor | reverse complement strand
AATTTTTATTTATATATTTGTAATTTTAAATATATTGAGTTAAACTACTCATTTAGTAATTCTGTGGAGCTCAGCTTCTTTAGAGATACTGCAGAATTAGGAGTTAGTAGCAGGTCTTGGCACAGGGCAAAGTAAATATGTGCAGAAGGATGCAGGAGCAACTCCTCTCCTGCCTTTTTTCCTGCTCGATCGGGAATGTGAAAGACACAGTCAGTATTGCTCTCTTCGCTGGATTTACCAGTTGTGCATATGTTTACTTCAAAGTAAGAAGAGACACGATAGGTGAAGAATGTTATATTTCTTACTTACTGTGTCTCTTAAAAATCACTTTAGAATGTGAAAATTCTGCTGTGTGGGAAGTCATATGTTTAAGTGCATTTTTAAATATAATATTTATAAACTTAAATACTTACAGAATTACAAAAGATGCTTTTGGCTGAGGGGAAAATCCGGAAACTACCTTAGCATTATGGAAATCCTCTGTAAAGTCTTTTTCCTTGTTAACGGTCCTCTTAAGTATTTTAGTTTTAAGAATCAAATTTGCACATCATTGGTCTACCCTGGATCTATCAGAAATCAACATTTTTTATTTTAAGTTTCTTGTCATTCATTATAATTAATTTAGGCTTTTAGGTGTGTTCTCTTACTGATCTTACTTTAATTTTTGGATATTGGACTAATATTGCAGGTGAGTAGGGCAGGCTGACAGACAGATATGTTCTTCATATGAAAAATAGATAGCTATATGATTATTATGGTGGTATTAAAAGTATAAGAAGCTTCAGTTGATTTTACTTATACAGAGGAAATTTTCAAATTCTACCATCATTAAAATTGATTGGAATATTCAGAGCAACCAAAGATTACTTTTTAAAATTTAACTCTTGTAAAATATCTGTACCTAACTAGCAGAAAATTTACTTCACATGTCTTCAGTTAAAACAGACCAGTAGAACTCCTATGAATCCATGGACCTATTTTGTATTTCTTTTTTCCTGTTTACAGCCAAATAGCAACTTTCTTCTTGCAACTTACCGATGCCAAGCAAATACTACGAGACTTGAACTTAAGGTAAAATGTTCCAAAATATTTTTCATAATAAGTTATGTAGACGTCTGCTTAGGAATGGAGAGATCCCTACCTCGAGTGACTGCTTAGCCTGAGCAAATGATCTGTCTGGTTTCTGCTTCTGATTGTTTCCTGAGAACCTTCTAATCTGGGTCTTGTGTTCCTTTAAATTTGTCTGTAGGGTTTCTGAACACTTCTAAAAATGTGTTACTTTGGAGGAGAGCCTGGGGACCTTGAGTGCCCATAAGATGAAGCAGTGGGGTAATCACAGATTGTGAAAACACTTGGTTCTGTAGTCACTGTGTGGAACTTAAAGTGGAGAGAGATGTGGGAAAGAAAGCTCTGGCACAATTTGTCCTTGGAAGTGTTTGAAGGAAGTTACACTGGGAAGCACCCAGGGAATATGGACTGGGTTTGTATTTTGGAGAGGAAGCGAATCCGGTTGTTCCATGCTTATTATACTACAGGAATGTGGGTGTTTTGGGGGTTTATTTTTAATGACCCACCAAATTCACACATTTTGTAGCTAGATGAAAATAATTATAAAGAAATATGCAAATAATGATTAGGAAAGTCCTCAAGATGTACACAGGCTCTAGGTTTTCTCTTTATGTAGTTGCCTAACACTGCAGCCTGCTAATCTGATACGTGTTTATTTATGTAAAACTCTCAGTGAGAAGATTCTTATTAGAAATTTAAGCCTGCATAAGATGCATCAAATGTGGGGAAGTTGAGGGTGGGTATCTGTTTTTTGGTGAGGTTACAATAATGAGCTAGTGTGCAGAACTAAGACTCTCTATTTCCCAGGTCCTCTTCTTTAGAAATGTTATTAGTGTGCTTACTGGTTCTGAGCACATCACTTTTTCTCCCTATGTCTCAATTCTCTTATTTTAATTTAGGGATGTCATCCTCGCCACCCTGACTATTGAAAATACTAGGTAAAGAGTAAATAACACAAGAAAAATTCATCAAATGCATTTATGATGCACAAAAAGAGGTTTTCCTTTACTCTCCCACTAAAAACATTTATAAACTTGCTGTTGTCTGTCATCATAGTGCAGTGTGTCATCAGAACGCTGTGCTGTCACTCTTACATTTGGATCCTGATGTGATGGATTTAGTCTGCACAGGTTCTGCTGCCACCTCGCTGCTGTACCTTGAGGATCTCCAGTGATCTATGCCTGCTGCATGGAGTTCATTCTCTTTTTGTGTTTTGTCTATGCACATGCAGGCAATACAACTTTTAAGTCTTGATGACTTTATTTCAAAAGAGAACTTTTTACTATCTCATTTTCATTAAAAACATTGAAGTGCATGTCTTCCTGCAAAGCACTGCTTTTTGAGACTTTACAAAATACAGGACATAATCAAGGTTATAAAGCAAACCTGTACTTGAACTCAGATCTGCTCTTTTGTTTGTATGAAGTTATTTCAGTAGCAGTGCTGCCTACTTTCATAGCTGTGTCGGTGCTGCCGATGGGACGCTTCTGTTTTTTTGTCAGTTCTGTGTGAGTTATTGGCAGATGACAGACTTCTTGGTGCAGTCTGTGTAACTCAGCTCATCAGAGCAGCGACTGATGCATTGCTGTGTCTTCAGAGACATGGAGGGTGCATACTGGGTCTTAAACGCATTTGCACATCCTGCTTGTTGAGTATTCTGAGATCTGAACTTAAATCTGGCCTCTTACTCTTCCAAAAATAGCTCAGGAAGAACTTTGATTGTTATGAAGAAATTAATACATAGTTTGAAATTCTGTTTACTCTTTTAAATTCTTTGATCTGTTCTTTGCTGCCAACTGCTACAGAATGTATTTTTGTCTTGCCTTTTTTTTTTAATCGATGGCACCACTGAAGAATTAGAAGCAAGTTACAGGCTTTTTATTTTAACTAATCAGAACATAAGTTGGTGGTTTTTATTTTCTTAGTGTTTCATTCATTTAATATATCAGCACTTCGCTGGACACTATCTAGTTTTAAAACATTCTTAATCTGCTCTATCAAGCTAATATAGTACTCTAAATATTCTTGAAGTACTGCAGAAAATTGACAGTTTTTCTTTAGTATTTTTTTAATAACTACCAATTTTCCAAATTGTGGCAAATTTAATCTGTTATCTTATTTTTGTTTGTGGGTTCTGCTTTTATTTCTGCAGATTCGATCGATTGAAGGACAGTATGGGACGCTTCAAGCATATGTAACTCCAAGAATTCAACCAAAAACCTGCCAAGTTCATCAATATCAAATTAAACCACTTTCACTTCATCAGAGAACTCATTCTATTGAGCATGACAGGTATTTACGAAGAAAAATCAATGCCTTTTTCTCTTTAAAAATAGACACAATCCAGTTGAAATGTTTATTCTATAAATGTTAAGTCATTCCTAACCTACAGTTTTCAGCCTGTAGTTCCATTTTATCAGTTGTCATGGTTTAGGGCTGGGCTGTCCACTAAATCCTGGACAGACACTCTCTATTAACCCCTCTCCCCTCCCCAGGAGGGAAGAGAAAAGAGAATAAGGGAGAGAGACTTTACGGGTTGGAAAATAAAACTAACAGGTTTAATAAAACAGTAATACTAATACTACAGGATAATAATGTAAACAGGGAAATAATGAAATATATACAAAAATGTACAAAAGTATACAAAACCAATATAAAATTCTCCCCCCACCCTCCCCCAATGACAAATATGACACCAGAGGCTCTGCGGAGCCAGGCACTGGAAAAGTCCCAGACCAACCTCAGCAGCAGGTGGGAGCAGGATGCAGGACACACAAATCGGGATCAGAGGCAGATGAACTAGCAGGGTTCTGCTCAGGCCTTGGCCTCTGCAGGATCGAGATGGATGGAAGGGTCCGAGCTGGAAGGGCTCCAAGTTGGAAGAAGGGTCGAGACCCTTGTGATCCCTCAGCTTTACACCGAGTATGACGTATGTGGGATGGAATACCTCGTTGGTCAGTTTTGGGTCTGCTTCTCCTCCCCGTAGGTGCAGACACGGCACCCATGGTGAGACAACTGACCCTGAGCTTATCTTCTAGCAGCACATACTGGAAAAACAATGCCTTTAGTTTCAGCAAGTTCAGCCACTTAAGAGACTGAGCTGAAAAGTAAAATCACTAAATAGAAAATCAGGACATCAGTTTTCTGGCAGAAAATGCAGATTTAATGGGTTTCTGCTTTCCTTGCCATTCTTGTTTTCAGGTTATTTCTTATTTTACTGACCTGGATTAAAATGCAGCCCCATGTGTTTGTGGCGCTGACAGTGTGGTAGAAAGGAAACTCTCCTGTGTTAGTAACTGCAATCTTTTCAGTTTCAGCCTCAGTCTCCCCTCCACCCTCTTAATGTAATTCTTTCCCATAGCTAATTTGGCTCCAAAACTGAGCTAAGACTTCCCCCTGCCCTTATCTGTCTGTTTGGACTCTGCTATGTTATGCAATTTCTATTTGATTTTCCCTACTATCAATTAACATCTTGTATTGCCATGAAGGTATTGCTTGTTTGAAAACAAAACTGATGATTCGATACCAAATGCTTTTACTTGATGTGCAAATGTGTTCCATGGTGCCACATTCTTGATATAAACTCTGTCTGTGGCTTGCAGCACAGGAGACTCTTGAGGTTCTTAGTCAGTTATTTACCTTTGTCATAAATTTCAGGTTTAACAACTTGAAACGGGATATGTCAAAAACTTTCAACTAGTTTCTTATCCAGTTCTGACATGCGTACTATGAGATAAAACTTCCATGAACGCATAGCGTTTTGTCTTGAAATACAGAAAAGTAGCTGCAATCTGCAATATGTACCTACTTAGCAAGATACCTGACTTCTTACAGGGTGTTGGTTAAAAGGAAACCACCACGTGGAACTAAACTTTTTCTGTATGGATAACAAGTGCACTGACAGTGTCCCTCCTTCATAACTACTAATGACATCTTTGTTTTGGTTTGGTTTTTTTATTTGGTAATGTCATATGACGTGCGGATTCAAAAGCAAACCCCACAATCCGTAAGATTGTAAAGTAGGTATGTTTATTAACGCGTGGGTGGCACGGGGGAAATTCCTCCCGGTCGTGCGTGCCGGGCGCTGCAGTTCACCTCACTTATGTGCAGCAAGGGGGTACATATTCTTAAGGTTTCCCACTATGCCTATACATATGCATGACCTGTCCCCGCCTCCCTCTGTGCTTGCGCAGTGCCTCCTGATGGTGGTCGACGGTGGTCGTGAGGAGGAAGGTCGAAGGTTCTCTTCGTCACCGCTAGTAACCTTTTATTCTTGCGCCGACTCAGTAGCTTCTTGGCTCTTGCTCAAACTGCAGAACTGGTTCTTCTGTTAGCTGGTCTCTATAGCGAGTTTCCGTAGTTTCCTAAAAAAAGCTTCTTAAACACAGTAACTAATAGATACAATTGCCAACATTATATTACCTAGGTTGCTAATTTCCTAAAATCCTAACACACAGCATTTCGATAGGTAATATATCAAAATCTCCAAGACTACACTTCACAACGAATTAAACTTTAACTGTGGCTACTGCAACACTTATTAGCCAAAGTTTGTTTCCAGGAACAATAAGCAATACAATGTTTCTAAGACCCCTTTAACTCCCTCTTTCACATAGACCCATGAATACACTGACGCTCCAAGGCCAGTTCAGTTTTGCTGAAATTCACTCCTGGGTTGTGTTTTGCTTGCCTGAAGTGCCTGAAAAGACGCCCGCTGGAGAGAGTATCACCTTTTATTTTCAGAACACCTTCCTGGGTACACAGCTTGAAGGTACTTACAGGTAAAATACAATTACTATAGCACAGTGTGACTACGCTGGGGTTTTTGTCTTTTTCATTCTTGACCAGTCTGTGAGTGCCATCTCATGCACGTGCTACTGTTCCCTTCTTCACCCCCAGCCCCATCAAAACTCCCACTGAAGAGAACAAGAATCTTTTAGGAAGGATTGTCAAACATTACCAGGGGTGAGCACTATCCAGTAATGGTGCACTCTGTAACTTGGGTTTTTCTTGAAGTTGGTCCAAAAAACAAATTTCCAAGGAGGACAGGCTTGATATATTTTTAAGATGATGGCTTGCTTTTAGAATTCAAGGAGCCTAGCTAACTACTCTAGTGAAATTATTTTGTAACTCCTGTTGTTTTCTAACTTCTTTTTTTTGTACTGAGAAGCAGAAATAATTTAAAAGGCATTTAATGCTCATACAAAGAAAAATGTGAATAAGCATTATGTTGATCTACAGCTTATATTAGGCAAATATTATTTCTGTGTTTAAGATTAATACTCTGTTCTCAAATTAATTTGTTATATCTCCCTTACATATATCCACCCAAAAATGGAACTGTAAAGTGGGGAAAAATTAATTGTTACAATTGCACAGATTCCAACCTGCTCCCAGCTTACCATATGTGTGGTCTATTCATACTGTAGAGAGTTGTTGGGTGGTTGATTTCTGGGGGGAAAGGGGAGGGGAGAGTGTTTTTTGTCCCTTCTGGTACTGAAGCTTGCTTTTGTCTTCAGGGTATTACAATGATAAATGGAATGACTACAGCCAGAAATCTTGGTTGTATAACCGTAGAGCCATGCAGTAGAGATAAAACTGTCTTCTGTATAGCTGAGACTTGTGTATACTGCTTTGTCTTATTTACTGGAACAAATTTATCTATGCCCAGCATAATCTTGTCAGAGAAAAGGAGCAAAGAGCATAGGTGTGTATGCAGCTACCTGACAGATGGAGAATTGTTATGACCCTTAGAGGTTGCTTTCTCTGATTTGGACATTTATTTACAGGCCTTCTATTTTAATGTAGGGACAAATCTAATGCATGCATGTGTGTTCAAGCTTGTTCATTTAAAGTTTTGGTTTTTTTCCCTTATAGAAAAGGTGAGGGATGTTTTAAGTCTGACAACATTTCTACAATATCCATCCTAAAAGATGTGCTTTCCAAAGAAGCTACTAAAAGGAAGATTAATCTCAACATATCATATGGTAAAACTTTCTTCTCTAATATGTTCTCCTTGGCTTCATTTTGTGTTCTTATAGATGAAATATGTATTATTCATTTGCTTGTTTGGGTTTTCTTATTTTATTCTTCACTAGATGTAAACGAAGAATCTGTGAGGCATACACTAAAGCTTATCCACCCCAAATTAGAGTATCAGCAGCTGTTGGCCAAGAAGGTTCATTTAATAGATGCTTTGAGAGTAAGTATCTGAACTCCTGTGGAAGGATTTTTTATGGGGGATTATGTTGTCAGATACCAAGCTGTGCAGCTCAAGTCAGATATGTCTCATAGTGGTATCTGTTACATTTCTATTCCCAGGACGTGTATTTTAATTAACTAGGAGAGAGCCTTCCTAAAGTAAAATTCCCATTTGTACTATATAACTGGTGAATAACATGTAGGATTACTGACTGATGTTGAGAATGCTTGAATCAGACAGGAGAAGGCAGCCAGCTTTATCATCTAATGTTCTCTTTTTGCCTGCTGTTATTTTCCAGTTCCTTACTTGTTGCTTTCCACTGACTTTTAAAAGTTTTTTAGATCTGGGGGTGATAGTCCATGCCAGATGAGACTTTGTTGCTTTGGAATTTCATTCCAGTGTGTCATAATGTCTGAATTACCTGCTTATTGATCTTTTGCTTCATTCTCTCCTCAATGGTTAGTCTTTGGGAAGTGCCTGTTGGGCAGCTTGTCTTAGTTCTTGGACTTTTGCACCAACCAGGATTTTGTCATCAGAAATTTGCCATCATCTCTTTTGGTGTATTTTTTTAAGGGGAAGAGGAGATTAAAGTGAACAGCCAGTTCTCTCGTGTCCTTTGGTGGAATGAAATACTAGTTGTCAGGACTCTTTAGTTAGTAGAAAACCTGACTGCTGGGAGCACAGTGTGTATCTTTATCATCACTAAAAGTATTTTACTTGGGCTTGATTTGACAAACTGGCGAGTTAGAGAACTTACCCTTGATGCATGTTGTGTTTGTGCAGTAATAATGATGTTGCACATCTTGTAGAAAGAGTTTAGTGCTTGTTTTAGGCTTTTTAATTTAGGCAGCAAATCTACTTTAAGAAATCTTTGACAATTTTTTTTTGTCACTCATTTTGGATAAATTATTCATAGACAGGAAAATAATCTGGTGATTGATGAAAGCTGTTATCCCAGCAGACTCTGATGCATAATATAATTACCTTTCATCTAGAGAAGTATGGTCTGGTCTTTCTTGGAGTGATAAAAAGATCTATACGATCGACCATCTTAAATTGGTCTGATGGCAGACTGGGGCATTTTAGAAGAGCTCTTTAAAACTTTTTGCTTTCACGAATGGAGTGATACTTTCACAGTTTACTTTTACCTTCAGGCTTTTAGCACGTGCCACACTTTCTAGGAATTTACTTATTCTAAAAATGAAGATACGGTGAAGGCTTTGACCGTTCATTAGGCTTGATTGTGTAGGGGCTAGGCTGTGGAGTGATCCTGTTCTGGCTGTGCTCTGAGCTGGAAGCTGTAATAAACAGGATTTGAGACTCGAGTCTATGAAGTGACAGGTAACACCTGGCATTACACAAGACTAGAAAATGAGACACTTAGAAAATATCTCTTGCTAGTTTAGAAGGCGATTGTCTTGTCTCTGAAGGTACTTCCTCCTGTCAGACCCAAGCTTCACTTCTTATTTTTATGCTCTTATGATACTTAACTGCCATTAATTCTTACAATTTAAAATGTCTTTGAGGAATTACAAGTTCATGAAGGAAATGTGGACTTTCTGCTACCAAAATACCGCAGCATTTTGGAAGAGTCGGATCAGCTGCTTGATGAATACAAGAAACAACCTGCACATCTTGAAAGACTTTATGGTTTGTTGATCAATTCAGCTTCTTGCTTAAATGTAAATTAATGACCAGACAGCACCCTCGACATGACTGAAATAGTTTTGAAGTCAGCATTAGCAGAATTAAAACAATTTGAGAAGTGGGTACACCTGGATAGCCCCAGGACAGCAATAGGTGTGTAAGTGTATGTGTCTGTTTGTTCATACAGCCAAGGTTGCATATTTATACAGTGGTTTTAATCATAAAAATCTGAAGTTAAAGGTGAGGCAGTAAAACCTAACACATACTAAAAATGGCTTGTTTGCTACTGTGGACTTTGAGTAACTCTCTAAAGGTTCTCAAGAATTGTTCACCTGAGAACTAAAATTGATTTGGCATCACAAGCATATCACTGAGAATGAAAATACCAGGATTATTTGCAGGCTACTTTTCTACTCTTTGATTAATAGACAGCTTTTTATATTTGGATGATTCTTGTCTTTATTGGAATGACTGAGTATCATATTCAAATTCAGGATGGCATTTAATAATGTATACAAGTTAAGTGAGCAATTAAGTTCTGAGTGGTTAAGTTTTACAAAACATCAGAACAGGAAAAGGCGCATGGAGTGACAAGGGAGACTCTTAAATGATCCAATTTAGTGAAGGAGATTCTGTAACCTTGTCTGGTGTTCCCTGTACACCTTTCAGCGCAGAGAATCTCTGCCAGACACCAGCTTTGATAAGCCTTTGTATATACAGCATAAGCAGAGTCCTTGTTGCCCATCCTGCGATGGTTTCTCTTTCCTCAGTGGTTCAGATGAGGTAATTCTTAAGGCAGAAATACATGTTTTGAAATGAAGATGTTCTGTCAGCATTTTGGGTGTTACTTAAAAGTAAGTAATAGTTTAAAGAGTCTTGCCTCTAAACCCAGAATCAACTAGAATAGTTGGTACATAATCACAAGTTAAAAGTGGAGAATACCTCGTAATGAAAACAAGGCAAATAATAAATCCTGGGATTTTACCTTTGCAGGTATGATCACGGATCTCTTCATAGATAAATTTAAATTTAAAGGTACCAATGTGAAAACTAAAGTTCCTCTTCTTCTGGAAATTCTGGATGGCTGTGATCAAGATGGATTAATTGCTTTTTTTGAGGCTGCAACCTGACAAGGAAAAAACAGAGTAACTTTTCTATTTTTTCCTTTTAATCAAGGCAGTTCAATATTAAGTCCAGAACACATTTGAAGAAAAATACTTTTACTCTTCTGTTATATTGTCAGCTCATACTTTTTATTCATATTTATCATGATACTCAATACAGGAGTAAATTTTAGTTCATATAAACTGTTGTGTATGGTAAATGGGTACATAGTTTCTATATACACAATGTTCTTCGTAGCCAAAGAAAACTTTAAAATCACATGTAAATACCAAGTATCCTTTCTGTGAGAATGTTTTCAGTACTGCTAAAGACTGTATGCAGTAGTCTTTATCCTCCAGTTGTACAGATGTATGAAGACACTTGTTTTCAGACTTAACCAGGCACAGAAAAAAACCCCTGGGTGATAAACTATGCATAACTATGATTTCTGTCTGCTGCACTGAGAAAGCGGTACAAGGCACTCACCACACTTGATGTAACTGGTGTGTGTACAGAAGGACAATCTTTGAATTGTAGCCTAAAGACATCTACTTTTATAGCTACAAATTAACTCTTGTTTAGAGAGTGGATGGCATTAAATTTCCTCTGTGCTTCTCATGTGTCTGTTCTTAATTTCATAACTCCCTGTATTTGGCATCTTCCACCTTATACCCTCTTCATTTTTATTTAAAATTAGAAGACATTAACCAGCTTGTGGATACAGATACTTATGCAGAAGTGAAGTAAAAAAAAAATTAATTTAGAATCATAGAATCATTTAGGTTGGAAAATACCTTTAAGATCACCTAGTCCAACTGTAAACTGTAAACCACCACTCGACCATGTCCTAAGTGCCACATCTACCCCTCCTTTAAGTATCTCCAGGGATGGTAGCTCCACCACTTCCTTGGGCAGCCTGTTCCAATGCTTGATAATCTTTTAGGTGAAGAAATTCTTCCTAAACCTCTCCTGGTGCAACCTGAGGCCATTTTCTCTCATCCTGTTGCTTGTTACATGAGAGAAGACCACCCCTATCCCATTACAGCCTCCTTTCAGGTAGTTGTAGAGTGATAAGGTCTCCCCTCAGCCTCTTCTCCAGACGAAACAACCCCAGTTTCCTCAGCTGCTCCTCATCAGACTTGCACTGCAGACCCCTCACCAGCTTCGTTGCCCTTCTCTGGACATGCTCCAGTGCCTCAATGTCCTTGTAGTGAAGGGCCTAAAACTGGACACATTGAGATGCGATCTTGGCACCTCACTTCCCTACTCCTGCTGGCCATGCTATTTCTGATATAACTTACTCCATTAAAAGGAAATAAAAGTATGGAGAAACATATTTTCAGCTGGGAGAGGGCAAGGCAACCTTCAGCCATGCGTGCCACGGAAGCGGCCGGATTCAACCAAAGCCACGCTACTGGCACGGTCTCACGAAAAGAAGCACTTCCCTCCCCCGGTCCCGCCGCGGGCCCTGCGCTCTGGCTTTGTTCCGGCCTCAATAGGGCCGTTCCCCACCGACCCTCCTCCCCTCGGGGCGCCCGCAGCGGCAAAGCGAAGGCCTGGGGGCCCGGGATG
>NW_010206463.1:0-709 GCF_000695765.1 Mesitornis unicolor | reverse complement strand
TAGACCAGGTTCTGAGTAATGCTGCTGAGGGTCATATTGCTGTATCTGAAAAGCAATAGGAATTTCATATTTTTCCCATTCATAAATATATCTGCGTGACAACAGTGAACAAAATAAGGAATTCTCAGAGCAAAAACTAAAATATACAATAGAATGCATTCTGTAAAGAAATAAATTTAGAAAACAAGGGGAATGACATATGCTGAGAATCATGCTTCAGATAAACTGGTATTTCAATGGGAGAAGTCAAAAGCATTTTTGATACAAGAGAATCTCAACTATTCATACTCCATTAACTAGGTACTTTTGAGGTGATGAATCGAAACTTTTAATGAGCTGCCTTGTGTTTTTCCTCCTTCCTTGGAAATGAGCATGCTCACCTGTTTAAATTCACCTCATCATTTGAATGGAAGGCTGTCAGTTGGCATGCTTACCAACATCTGTTACCGACAGAGAACATCTTAAAGATCAGTCACTTACTTTTTTGTAGAACAGTACATATGACAAACCTTCTTTAAGAAGTGCATGATAACTGCTAAATAATCCTGTGATAATAGGGACATCTACCTCCATGGTATAGACTGACAGTGCCACACATTGCTCAGGTAAAGCTCTGAAATTCTCACAAAGATGTTTATACTCGTTTATGTAGATTGATAACTAGAGAAATCAGACTCGCAAGTAAGAATGAAAAACTCAGAGATGTAGA
>NW_010206462.1:0-3893 GCF_000695765.1 Mesitornis unicolor | reverse complement strand
GGACAGGGGTGAGGGAGATGGGGATGGGAGACAGGGACGGGGACAGGGGTGGAGATGGGGAACAGGGACAGAAGTTGTATTGGGGACAGGGATAGGGACAAGGAGACATGATGGGGATAGGGATGGGGACTGGAGACAGGGATGTGGATGGGGATGGGGGAGACGGGAATGGGGACAGGGATGGGAGACAGGGACAAGGCTGGAGATGGGGAACAGGGACAAAGGTGGTGTTGGGGACAGGGATGGGGATGGGGAACTGGGACAGAGGTTGTATTTGGGACAGGGATGAGGACAATGAGACGGGATGGGCACTGGAGACAGGGATGGGGAAGATGGGAATGGGGACAGGGATGGGAGACAGGGACAAGGCTGGAGATGGGCAACAGGGACAGAGGTGGTGTTGGGGACAGGGATGAGGATGGGGACAGGGATGGGGATGGGTAGGGATGGAGATGGGGGCTGGGAACAGGGATGGGGACTGGGGAGGACAAGGATAGGGGATGGCGGACAGGGATGGGGATGGAGATAGGGATGGGATACAGGGATAGGGGATGGGGATTGGGACTGAGGACAAGGATGTGGATGGGGACAGGGGACAGGGATAAGGGATTGGGACTGGGAACAGGGATGGGGATGGGAATGGTGACGGGAATGAGGACAGGGATAGGGGACAGGGATGAGGACAGGAGATGGCAATATGGGACACCAGGAAGTGGCACTACAGCTGGAGATGGGACTAAGGGACAAGGATGGGGACAGCCCTGCCAGGGTAAAAGGGGACAGTGTGGGGGGGTCACCCTTCCTCCAGACACTCCCCAAGGGGCTCAGGGGGTCCCTCTGCCTCCATGGAGCTGTGGCAGGGGATGACACCTCCCCATCTGTGCTGTCCCCACACGTCCCCGTCCCCAGGTGTGTGCAGGGGGGCACCACGGCCATCCCCGGCGCCTTCGGCTGCGGCAAAACCGTCATCTCCCAGGCCCTGTCCAAGTTCTCCAACAGCGACGCCATCGTCTACGTGGGCTGCGGAGAGCGCGGCAACGAGATGTCCGAGGTCCTGCGGGACTTCCCTGAGGTGGGACAGGGACAGGGGACAGGGACAATGGGGATATGGGGACACAGGGATACAGAGACGCAGGGACATGGGGACATGAGGACAGGGGATACAGGGACATGGGGACAGGGATACAGGGACATGGGGACACAGGGACACGGGGACCAGAGGGGCACAGGGACAAGGGACACAGGGATATGGGGACACAGAGACATGGGGACATGGGGACACAGGGATACAGAGACTCAGGGACATGGGGACATGACGACAGGGGACATGAGGACATGGGGACATGGGGATATGGGGATATGGGGACACAGAGACATGGGGACACGGGGACACAGGGATACAGAGACACAGGGACATGGGGACATGAGGACAGGGGATATGGGGACATGGGGACATGGACGCAGGGACACAGGGACATGGGGACACAGGGACATGGAGACATGGGGACGGGAGGACACAGGGACACGGGGACCAGGGGGACACAGGGACAAGGGACATGGGGATATGGGGACACAGGGATACAGAGACATGGGGACATGGGGACACGGGGACACAGGGACATGGGGACACAGGGACATGGGGACATGGGGACACAGAAACATGGGGACAGGGGAGATGGGGACACAGGGACATGGGGACACAGGGACATGGGGACGCAGGGACACAGGGATGAGATGTCTGAGGCCCTGCAGGACCTCCCCAAGGCTGGAAAAGGGACACTGGGATACGGTGGTGGCCAGGCGGGTGGCACAGTGCTGGTGGTGACGGTGGCGCTGTCCCCAGCTCACCTTGGAGGTGGACGGGAGGACAGAGAGCATCATGAAGCGCACGACGCTGGTGGCCAACACCTCCAACATGCCCGTGGCCGCCCGCGAGGCCTCCATCTACACCGGTGGGCACGGGGCAGCGTGTGTGACACGTGTGAGCATGCATGGACACGTGTGAGTGTGTGTGACACGTGTGAGGCTGCCCAGGCACCTCTGAGCATACATGGATACGTGTGACTGTGCACGTGTGTGCACTGCGAAGCCACTCACACCCCCAGCCCCGTGCGTGGGTGGGTTCACGGGTGGGTGCCCACGAGCTCACCCCGAGTGTGGAAGAGGGGTCTGGTGTCAAACAGTCACCCCGAGTGTGGAAGAGGGGTCTGGTGTCGAGCATGCGGAGCTGTGTGCTGGGTGTGTGAGTGCCATGAATGAGGTGTGTGAGAGCCTTGTGTAAGGTGTTGAGGCACGTAAAGGCCACGTATGAGGTGTGCAAGGCATGTGAGGGCTACGTGTGAGGTGTGTAAGGGCCATGTACCGGGTGCATGAGGCATGCAAGGACCCCGTGTGAGGTGTGTAAGGGCTGTGTATCAGGTGTGTGAGGTGTGTGAGGGCCCTGTGCAAGGTGTTGAGGCACGGAAAGGCCACGTATCAGGTGTGTGATGCATGTGAGAGCCGTGTACCAGGTGTGCAAGGCGTGTGAGGGCTACGTGTGAGGTGTGTGAGGGCCGTGTACCGGGTGTATGAGGCATGCAAGGGCCCTGTGTGAGGTGTGTAAGGGCTGTGTATTGGGTGTGTGAGGTGTGTGAGGGCCCTGTGCGAGATGTTGAGGCACGAAAAGGCCACGTATGAGGTGTGTGATGCATGTGAGAGCCGTGTATCAGGTGTGCAAAGTGTGTGAGGGCCCTGTGCGAGATGTTGAGGCACGAAAAGGCCACGTATGAGGTGTGTGATGCGTGTGAGAGCCGTGTACCAGGTGCGCAAGGCGTGTGAGGGCTACGTGTGAGGTGTGTAAGGGCTGTGTATTGGGTGTGTGAGGTGTGTAAGGGCCATGTACCGGGTGTCTGAGGCATGCAAGGGCCCCGTGTGAGGTGTGTAAGGGCTGTGTATCAGGTGTGTGAGGTGTGTGAGGGCCGTGTGAGAGGTGTTGAGGCACGGAAAGGCCACGTATCAGGTGTGTGATGCATGTGAGAGCCGTGTATCAGGTGTGCAAAGTGTGTGAGGGCCCTGTGCGAGGTGTGTAGGAGCTGTGTATTGGGTGTGTGAGGTGTGTGAGGGCCGTGTGAGAGGTGTTGAGGCACGGAAAGGCCACGTATCAGGTGTGTGATGCATGTGAGAGCCGTGTATCAGGTGTGCAAAGTGTGTGAGGGCCCTGTGCGAGGTGTTGAGGCCCGGAAAGGCCACGTATGAGGTGTGTGATGTGTGTGAGAGCCGTGTACCAGGTGCGCAAGGCGTGTGAGGGCTACGTGTGAGGTGTGTAAGGGCCGTGTACCGGGTGCATGAGGCATGCAAGGGCCCCGTGTGAGGTGTGTAAGGGCTGTGTATCAGGTGTGTGAGGTGTGTGAGGGCCCTGTGCAAGGTGTTGAGGCCCGGAAAGGCCACGTATGAGGTGTGTGATGTGTGTGAGAGCCGTGTACCAGGTGTGCAAGGCGTGTGAGGGCTACGTGTGAGGTGTGTAAGGGCCGTGTACCGGGTGCATGAGGCATGCAAGGGCCCCGTGTGAGGGCCACGTATCAGGTGTGCGAGGCCATGTACCGGAGGTGCGAGGGCCCCATGTGAGGGCCGTGTATCAGGCGTGTGAGCCCCGTGCGAGGTCCTCATGTGAGAGCCACGCATTGGGTGTGCGAGCCCCGTGCGCGGCCCGGCAGGCATCACGCTGTCCGAGTACCTCCGCGACATGGGCCTGCACGCCAGCATGATGGCCGACTCCACGTCGCGCTGGGCCGAGGCGCTGCGCGAGATCTCGGGCCGCTTGGCCGAGATGCCGGCAGGTGAGACCCCCACTCCCCTTCTCCTCCCGATGACCCCCATCTGGGTGAGCCCCCCCGAGCGCGGCGGGGGTCTCGGGG
>NW_010206461.1:0-10787 GCF_000695765.1 Mesitornis unicolor | reverse complement strand
GTGGGCTTTTCCTGGTTTTCTGGGCTGCTTCGTGTCACATATCCAGATGACTGGCGCTACCTCCATGTGCTCGGCAGCATCCACCACCATCCGCTCCCGGCACTACTGCGGTCCCTGGTGACCAGTTACAGCAGTCGCAGAGGCCACAAGGCACTCCTCAGATACTTCCACTCAGGACTACTGCGAATGGGTTTTGTATATAGTTAAATATCCTTTGTCCCTTATTAACTCCCTTTTTCCTTTCCCCTGTTGGTTTTTTTTTCATTAAACTTATTACAGTCTTGACTTCCAACCTTGTGCAAAGCATCTTTTTCTCTATTCCCTTTTTTTTTAATCCTCCTCCTGGGAGGGTAGGGGACAATAGAGAGAAAATCCTGCTCTCTGAGCCTTTAAATGAAGACACTTTGTAACAAAGAATAAACACATAATACTAAGTATAGGATTGAATTATCGATTTTTCTTAAGAAGGTATAGTGCAAAACTACAGATTTTATTTACTACAGTGTTAAATCCCGCATGGGTTTGTCTGGTGTTCAACATTCCAATGTTGTTCCACTTCCTACCTGCTACATTTTTTGAATAAAGGAAATTTGAATGACATTTCTGTTATTGAGTATGTGAGTAGAGACTACAGGGTTTCTTGGCTGATAAATATGCAATATATGTGTAGAGGCTAGATTTCTTTATGTCCATTTTTCAGACAGTCTCTATCTGTTGAAATCTGCAGTATTTTCATTTATAATTTGGGACAGCATTTTAGTACCACTATTCACAGAAGGAACTACAGTACCACTTCAGAAATGCTATTTAGACAGTAAAGACATATTGGACATGTCTATACAGAACAATTTTAGATCTCTCAAATTAAGTAAAATGTATAATATGGTAAAAGGCATTATTCAGAGACACCAGCTTGGATCCTATAAGCATAAAGGCTTTCTTGTGGGTTTGGAATAATTAGCACTGCATCTTAGCAAGGCTGATTAACGCAGGTTGACCACCATGCTAAAACATCTGTACTAGTCATTCTGACACTAGCATGTTTAATATCAGTATCTTTATATGGCATTGTACTCTGAGGAACAAATACCTCATTGTATATCTTTAACATCTCAAAAAGTCCTAGGAGTTGAGGTCATACTATTTATTTATTTTTTTTTACAAATAAACATTTTTAAAATGTTTAATTTGTTGGATTTTGCCTCTGGAAAAAAAAAAAAACCTCCTTCCTCCTCCTCTCCAAATAAGTCAAACTGATCAAAGCAACATCACTATGCTATATCATTAGTGTCTGTATTTGTTTAAGATTTAAAAAAACCCCAACAATTATGTTTGTTTTTTTGGGCATATCATACCAAAATCAGGACAACACTGTAGGAAACAACAGGAAAAAACAGTTAAATGCAGAATTTGACTGACCACAAACTAAAGAGGATTGTTCGTAGTCTGACATGAATATACAGAAGCAGAAGACTGGAAGAACCTCAGGCTCCACAGATTATAAACTTATAATGCAGTGGTCACTCACAAGAAAAATATCCCATTGTTCCATGAAAAATGTGTAGTATTTGTTAGAAAAAGCCCAGACCTAGTTATTACTTTTAGTACTTTCTTCATATCCTAGAGGTGGTTGAAGAAAAGAGAGCAGATAGCACAGCCTTCTTGTATTGGGTTTTCTCTGAGGGGTTTGTGGTTGTGTCTTTGGTAACGGGGAAAGGGCTATGGAGATGGCCCTTTAAGAAGCTACCTGAAAAGCTCCCCCTTTTCTTTTGTCAGATCCACCTCTGACCAGGGCCAAGCCAATCAGTGCCCCTGCGAATTCATGTATTTAAGGGGCATGCATTTCCCATCTCTCTCTGGCACCGGCCCTGACCAGCACAGCCCCAGGTGCGGGTGGCGCAGCCCTGGCCCTGCCCGGCTGGGCTTGGCCGGCCTCAATCACAAATTAAGCTTAAGCCCCGCCTCAACTTCATCCCGATAAAAAAGAGAGAGCGCGCCAGGATCTCCATAACCATCAGAAGAGACCTGCAGTGGAGAAAGGCGTGGGGCCCAAGGAGAACAACTTTGAAGAACACCAAGAAGAAAGGAGAGGGAGGAGGAGAAGGATGCAGAACCCAAGTTTCCCCTTTTGCAACCCATGGCAAGAGCTGAGCCGACTGGCCTGCACCCTGTTGAGCTCAGCGGTGGGGCAGGGCCACCTGAGCAGTGGCTGGCCCCGGAGAAGCCCCGCACCTGAGCAGTGGCTGCCCCTGAAGCAGCCATGACTCTGGGCAGTGTATGCTGGAGCAGTTCGTGTGTGAGGGAACTGTGACCATGGGCACACCCAGATTGGAGTATTGTGGACTTGGGCTGAAGCAGTTTTTGTGTTTAAGGGAAACTGCAACTGTGGGCAGACTTATATTGGACTTTTGAGGACGTTTTCCCCTATGGAAAGGGGGCCACATGGAAGCAGAGGAAGACACCGGGCTGAGTTTTTTCCTACTCCTGAGAAGCATGTGGCATGAAAACCAACTGCAACCCCCCACTCGCAGCCTCCTGCACCTCAAGGCAAAGGGGGGTAGGGAAGATGAAGAAAACCGGGAACAAAAGCTGAGCTGGGGAATAAGGGAGGGATGGGGGAAGGTGTTTTTGATTTTAAGACCTGGTTGTATCTCCCATTGTTCTACTCTGATGTTGGTAACAAATTAAAATTGTTGTGGTTTTTTTTTTTTATTCCTTATGATGAGTCTGTCTTTTGCCTGTGACCTGTTTAAGTGGTGAGAAACCCTCCCAGTCCTTATTTTGACTAGCCCTATTTTCAGGGTATCGTGGTGCTCAGTAATGCACTGGGCCTAAACCACAACACTTCCCTATGATGCTTCCCTTTCTCTATAGCAAATTGAGAACTATTGAATTTACTGCAGGTCCAGAAGATTTATTTTCATTCCCACAATTGATGTGTTTTTTATGATAAATATCAGCCTTATTTCTGAAAAAAAGACACTGGAGTAATTCTGATATATCAATTTCGAATGATGGTAAATCACCAGGTTTTGCTATATATAAATGTAATCTGTCATCTCTCAGAGAAGAAGATATTTCATAAAGGCCACAAGCAATACGAAGTGTACTTGGCCACATTTATAGGTTCTATGTCATGCGCTAAAAAAGAGAAATTAAAATAATCACTTGGTGACTTTAGTTCCTGCTATTTTGCTGGATAAATGTATCTAAAGAATTCAAACTGGAATACACTTGGCATTCTATAATTTCAACACCTAAAATACGTAGCTGTATTTCTTAGCCAGGTTCCATACACTCCACTTCTACTTTAGAAGGCATTCCAAGTCGTAGACAAAAATGGGAAGTAGCTTTACAGTATTACAAACTGTTTTGGTTCTTGGTACTTTATTCTTAATAAAGCTGGTGTACTTTGATGATTTTATAAACTTACGAAAGTTCATGATAACGTGTCATTCTGAAAAATCAATAAAATGTGTGTGTCATAAAAATTTATATAGAGATTTCCACATCATTGTATTGAGTTTTGTTTGTTTTTTTTCCAGTACTTGAGACCAGATTGTGCAAAAATTACCTATAAATATTTTGTAAGATTTTGAAAACTGCCTAAGAAGACCAAGCATTTGGTATTCATGGTTATGTACATACTGTTAGGAAAGTTAGTGTTTTTAAGTGGCAATGGATTAACTGCTAAAAAGAAGTAAGAATTGGAAAGTTTATTTTCCACATGAAAGGAAAAAATCGATAAGTACTCAAATTCTATTTGTGAAGCAAAGCGCTTTGCCTGATAAATAAATCTTATTTCAAGTCACATATCAATATATAATCAACCTCACAACACAGCCTTAGGCCTCAACTATGCCAGCAAGCATTAGCGAAGTCAATTTAAAGGAGAATAGCAGTACTCCATATAAAAAATATCCATTTGTAATAAAATAAAATGTGACTAACATATGCATTATTCACTATTAATATGAGTATTGTAATAAAGTAACAATATTTTGACTAAAAATAATTCTCAAAATTTTCAAGTAAGAGTAGGTTTACACTAAAATTAGATCAGAATAAAATGATGAATCTCTGTAATTTGCCCCTGTTCTTTAACTGATCATTAAATTTTATTATCTGACTCTAATTAATTTCTGTTTTCATAAATGGATAATATCTTTTTGTTTTCTTCTTTATTGGACAAAATCTGAAAATTTAAAGGTAATTAAGATCACATGGATATATGTGTTTTTGTGAGACTGTAAGCATTTTTACTTACTACTCAAGTAGCCACCAAAAAGATATTATACAGCGCAAAACAAAATTCATTAAAACATAGAAAATTTTATATTTAAAAAAGAGTAAAAAAAATAAGAGAAAATTTTACAATTTTATAGGAGCAATAAAGTGTATCATATTTAAGCTTTGAATCAAATCCTTTCTAATCAGCTGGGACTCTAAAATGCCATAGAGAGGTAATTTATCTGAGTGTCAAAACTGTTTCTTCCTGTTCCCAATCTGGAAATTTGGGCATAGTCAGATGTAATCCTGGAATTTTGTTAAATTAGCATGCTTTGTCTTTTTTTGGTAGCAAAAGTTACATTATTTGAACTGCAGTATTTGCATTATCTCAACAGTACTAGTATTTTCTTTAAGTAATGAAAAGAATGCTATACTTTTTAGTGAAGAACACTGTTTCTTCATACATTATTAATAGTTATTTTTTTCCCTCTTGACTGTTTATAAGCATTTTTTTACATTCTACTTGTATCTGGGCTATTCTGCATTCCATTAGAATGGAAAGAAGAAGGCATTGAAGAAAGGTAAGAAGGGATTGTCTCCTGCAAACTCCACAATTTATAGTGAGTGTGTTTTTTATAGGATAGAATACTTTATAGATAGAATATGGGATAGAATCTTTACTGGTCAGCTTAGATCACACCTGGACAATTTATCCTGGGTCACCTGTCCCAGAATGTCCTGGGCTTTTGCTCCCCACCATCATCTTGTGCAGAGAGAAGAAAAAAAACAACTCAGATGAAACTATGAACACATGTTTAGGCGGAGACTGGAAAAACACCCTTCAGAATATATAAACACTAGGTTGTTATCAATATTATTCCCAGCACAAATTGAAAATAAATTCACTAGCTACTATGAGGGAAAGAAAAGACCTATATCCCAGCAAAACCAGGACAATAAGATACAAAGATGACAAGAAGTTTAGGGGGATAATACACTGAGAAGACAAAATACAGATGTAGATTTATCTGGTTATTGATAAATACATGCAACTTAATAGTATGCCTTGCAATAAGAGTAAAATCAGGACTTGGACACATAAACACATTATTGCAAGATGAAACACTGCCATATTGTCAGGTTCTCAGTGGAAGTTTGTAAGCATGCTTTTCCTGTGCGGTAATCTCTGTGTAATTAAAGAATAATTTGAAATGGTATATTCTTTTGTCTTTGAAAGTAGTTTTCATTTATAAATAAATGTCAATATAGCTCAGTGGAAAGTTGTCACTCAGCAGATGAACACATGGTAACTTCTAATGCACAGCAAAATTCTATTTCACATTCTTTAGATACTAGTGAGTAAAAATACAGGCCATACAGGGAAAATAATTGTGTATTTTGACAAACCAGGATATTTTGTCCTATACGGTGGATAAGTTCCAGAACATGAAACTACAAATGTATTACTATAAGTGGAGAGAAACCAATACATAAAAGATGTAATAGAGGAATTATTTTATTTACACTACTCTGTTATCTATTATGACACTTTCTAGTGTTATACAGTCAACAGTTGAGCAGCAGAGGGTCAAGAACTATAAAAAACTGAAGGAATTAAGGTCTTAGCTTTCATTTAGAAACATCATGAGCTCCATCTGTGTAGTTCATTTAAGAAACTGGTACACAGAACACGGCTATCTAGCTACATATTGATGTGGACAAACAGGAATTCAACAGTGTACAAGATAGCACATGACAGGCAAAAGTATGGCCTGGTAGTGCTTGGTGTTCAAGAAATTTTGACTGTACAAGATATTTGTCCTTTGACAAACTGGGAATTGGACTCCATGATCCTTATGGATCCCCTGAAACTTCAGATAGTCTATGATTCTATGATACACTTTTTTAACATTAAAGTTAGTTAATGAATGAAAGAAATTATACAAAATTGGTAATTTTAATACAAAAATTGGAAGGTTTGGGCCTTTTTGTTTTCTTTACAAAATCTCCTTGTTTTAATAGGAATTAGGAATTATAAATTCATTAACTTCAAAGAAACTTGTGATTTTTTAAGGAGGTCAAGCTAGATCATCACAGTGATTCTTTCTGGCCCTGTAATTTACAAACATATAAGGAATAAATATTAATATGTGTACTATTAAAATCATGCTTCATGAGCCTTAATGTTCTTACAAATCACAAAATATTTGTAAGAGTAGCTATGAAAGTATCTACCAAATCCTGAAGCATGAGTAAACCTGAGATTTATGCATTTTAAAGCAGGAGAAATTCTTGGTATTGGATTTGTGTTCCCTGTCCCAGATGAATGAGGGACAGTATTGTTTTAAATGTGTGTCTTTTGGACTATTCAATATTTAGCTGCTTTAGCATTGCATTGGAATGACAGTAAAAGACCCACAGCGGTACATAATACAGACCTTGTATGTGAAATTCACTGTAGATAGTTTCTGGAGAGAGCTATGCAGACAATATATTGAGTAGAGAGGTAATTAATTATTGTCCTAAACTCTAAATCTAAGAATCTTGGGTTTGAAAACCTTGTTCAGATTACTGACCACCAATGATGTGGTTTTCTGTCCTACTTTCAATCTCAGTATGACACCAAATATCAACAATGTTTCTTCTGAATATTTGTTGGCAGTGCACCACAATATCTGAATATCTATGGTATGGAATAAAAGATTTCAGATCCATGCCATTTTTCCTGACATACATCTAGGCCTGTTTCTGCTAACTGGACTGCACTGGCATTTTAACAAAATAACTTTAAACCAAATTAAGTTATGGATAAGCATTTGTTTACTTTGCAAGGAAAGTCAATACAAGAGAGCATGGGAAGTAAATTTATTTATTATGCATGTTCTTGTTCTCAAAATCATACAATTTGAGAATTTAAAACTTAAAAACTAGTAACCATAAATGTGTTGTGAATTGTTATTGTATATACTTAGAAACAGAAATGGATCTTTAAGGTCTAGAAGACATACAGTTGTATTTAATGCAATGGTTGTCAACAACGATCAAGAATTATTGCACAGGGAGCTTTGCACACTCACATTGCACAAAATGCTTTGTATGAGAAATGGCTGAAATGTAGGAGGTTATTATCGTGGCATAAAATATTTTACAGTATATATAGTTCTGTAAGTCAGTAGTATAGAATATTTATGCTTTACAATTGTATATCCAAGAATTGATTTTGCAGACCTCTGTGCATGACACTCCCTCTTTCAGGATTCCTTGTGCCAGTCCCAAGCCTTCAGGTTTTTTGGATTCATTTTTGTTTTGCAGAGGCAGATATTAGACCATGCTTTTAACATGCTTTTGGACCAGTTGAACCTTGATGTCCCTTCCAAGCTGGTATTCTATGGTTCTATGATTCATTCCTACCCTGACATAGCACCTGATGTTGCTGACAGAGTAAACTGATGTTTTCTTCCTAGACTTATATATAAAATTTCACTTTTGATTTAAAATGAATAAAATAAATACATTAGTAACAGGACTGTCGTGGATTGACCTTGACTGGCATCCAGGTGCCCACTAATCAGTTCTCCTACTCCTTCTTCTCAACACTACAAAGGGAGAAAATAAGATTAAAACCTCATAGGAGATAAAGGCAGTTTAATAAAAGCAAAATCAAAGGCAACATGTGGAGCAAAAGAAAAAAAATATTTGTTCTGTATTTCCCATTGACTGGTAATGTAGGGAGTAGGCCTCAGGGTTAGATGGTAAACAAGTCCCTCTCGAGATGTCAGCAATGGAAGAGGGAAGAATGCGGAAGAAGGAAGAAGGAAAAGAAGGGGCAGGGAGAGGGCCATCCCCAGTAAGCTCCCAATTTACAGTGAATAAGATGTTTATGGTATGGAATAATATTAATTCATGAGTCTGAGTCATCTGCTGTGGCTTTCACTCCTCCTTGCTCCGTCACCTGTTTATCTCAATACTGCTGAAAATCTTGATCACTATGGCAACCTGCATACCGGGATTAGCCACAAACTAAAAATGTCTTACCAACTTTGTTCCCTTGAAATAGAATGTTGTAGTCTTTACAAAATTGCAGTTTTCCTTAACAGAAATCTGACTCTAAAATTCTGTCCCTGTAAGCTAGGACAAGTAGGAATAATTGAAAATAACTTTTAGATATGCACAATTCCAAGATATCTATAGTATGGAATTTATTATTTGTATTTAGTTATTTTGCATTCTTGATGGTCACTGCAAGCACTACACAGGATTTGGGAACACTAAAAAAGATAATCAAGAAACAGAACAGGAAATGACCTGTAGAATCTCAGCTGGTGCTTTTACCATTTGAGGAACCATGCATTCATAGATCCTCAGAAAGCAAGCAGTTGATTCTTTAGAGCTCTGAGTGGCATTGTATCCAGTTGTGAGTTTCAGGATGTTTTCCATTTAATGAGAAATGTTTATCGTTAAAGACTATACATGTCAATTTATAAGGTTACAGTAGGGTCATGACATCCTGACATATTTTCAAGATTTATTTTTCGATTTTTCTTACTCTTCTTTTTACTTGTTTCATAAGTAGATATTAACTGTTGATTCATTCAACTGTTAATGCATTTGTTCAGATTAGGTTTTTTGCCACCCAAAAAAAAATCCAAGGAATGTCTTCTGAAGAAGGCTCCAAATAACTACGGTGAGAATTAATCAGCAACAGAAACAGAGTAACATTGACTTTTTTCATGATCACTAAATCATCACCACTAATCATGAAATCACAGAGTTTTCTGTCCTTGGAGAAGCGAGGAGGGGGGCTAGCAGAACTACCACTTTGGACTTCTGGCAGGCAGACTTTGGCCTGCTTAGGGACTTGGTTGGCAAAGTTCCTGGGAGGCAGTTCTGAAAGGCAAAGAAGTCCAGGAAGGCTGGACACTCTTCAAGAAGGAACTCTTAAAGACACAGGAACAGGCCATCCCCGTGTGTTGGAAGATGAGCTGGCGGGGAAGAAGACCGGCCTGGCTGAACAAAGAGCTCTGACTGGAGCTCAGGAAAAAGAAGAGAGTTTATGATCTTTGGAAGAAGGGGCAGGCATCTCAGGAGGAGTACAAGGCTACCGTGAGGCTATGCAGGGAGAAAATTAGAAGGGCCAAAGCGCGGTTGGAACTTAATCTAGCTAGTGCTGTTAAAGACAATAAAAAGGGTTTCTATAAGTACATTGGCAACAAAAGGAGATCTAAGGAGTCTCCCCCCTCTAGTAGATGTGGGGGGAAGCATAGTGACCGGGAATGAGGAAAAGGCTGAGGTACTTAATGCCTTCTTTGCCTCAGTCTTTAGTAGGTAAACCAGTGCTACTCTGGGTATCCAGTCCCCTGAGCATGAAGACAGGAATACGAAACACAGTGAAGTCCCCATAATCCATGAGGAGATGGTCAGCGACCTGATACACCACTTAGACATACACAGGTCTATGAGGCCAGATGGGATCTACCCCAGGGTCCTGAGGGAGCTGCTAGAAGTGCTCACCAAGCCACTTTCCATCATTTATCAGCAGTCCTGGCTAACTGGGGACGTCCCAGTAAACTGGAGGCTTGCAAACGTGACATCCAGCTACAAGAAGGGCCAGAAGGAAGACCCGGGGAACTACAGACCTGTCAGTCTGACCTCGGTGCCAGGGAAGGTGATGGAACAAATCATCTTGAGTGCCATCATATGGCACATGCAGGACAACCAAGGGATCAGGCCTAGTCAGCATGGGTTCAGGAAGGGCAGGTCCTGCTTGACTAATCTTATCTCCTTTTATAAAGAGGTGACCTGCTCGGTAGAGGAGGGGAAGGCTGTGGATGTTGTCTACCTGGACTTTAGTAAGGCCTTTGACACCGTCTCCCACAGCATCCTCCTGGAGAAGCTGACTGTACATGGCTTGGACGGGCATACACTTTGCTGGGTCAAAAACCAGCGGGATGGCTGAGCATAGAGTTGTAGTGAATGGAGCTAAATCCAGTTGGTGACCAGTCACAAGTGGTGCTCCCCAGGGCTTGGTTTTGGGGCCAGTCCTGTTTAAGATCTTTATCAATGATCTGGATGAGGGGATGGAGTGCTCCCTCAGCAAGTCTGCAGATGACACTAAGTTGGGAGGGAGTATTGATCTGCCTGAGGGTAGTAAGGCTCTACAGAGGGACCTGGATAGTCTGAATCAATGGGCTGATGGCGGGAGAGACAAATAACGGACTCCAGACAACTCTATGAGAGTTATAAAATGAAGACCTTTATTCTATCAGAAGCTGCACTTTTATAGTCTAAAATTCCTTAGTCATCCTACATAAGCATTTCTATTGGTTACATATGTGTCCATATTGTCTAAGCTAATACATGATTGGTTGGTATTTTACACACGTGTCACTGCCCACATCCGCTTCCAGTTGGTTTACTTCCGCTTCCGGTTGGTTTACTTCCGGGTCATTTTCTTGCCGCATCGCCGTACTTCCTCATTCTTTATCCTCAGTGTCATCTTAAGGTGATCATCCTAACTCACACAATCCTTAAGGTGGTCATTCTAAATTACTATTTCA
>NW_010206460.1:0-13126 GCF_000695765.1 Mesitornis unicolor | reverse complement strand
GAGCCACAGAGATGATTGAGGGAGTGGAGTAGCTCCCTTATGAGGAAGTGGCTGAGGGAGCTGGGTTTCTTTAGCTTGGAGAAGAGGAGACTGAGGGGTGACCTCATTAACGTTTATAAATTTGTAAAGGGCGAGTGTCAAGAGGAAGGAGCCAGGTTCTTCTCAGTGATAGCCAATGACAGGACAAGGGGAAATGGGAGCAAGCTGGAGCATAGGAGGTTCGATCTGAACATGAGGAAAAGCTTTTTCACTGTGAGGGTGACAGAGCACTGGACCAGGCTGCTCAGAGAGGTTGTGGAGTCTCCTTCTCTGGAGACATTCAAAACCCGCCTGGACGCATTCCTGTGTGACCTGGTCTAGGTGATCCTGCTCTGGCAGGGGTTGGACTGGATGATTTTTCAAGGTCCCTTCCAACTCCTAACATTCTGTGATTCTGTGAACATAACTGAATAACCTAAAGTAATTAATTCTTCAGCATTTCTGTTTAGAATTAGATAGACAGAATGAAAATTTACCTGTCATAAAAAAAGACAATAAAGGAAATACCTGCCTGCACAGAAAAATTAAGAGAGGTCATTTTAGTGTTTTTATTTTTCCCTTTTTCTGAGAAACTATTGTGTTATCTCAAGCAAATGAAATAAACACCAGTATTATCAGAAGACTATTTTTACAACTAATAGATGTCTTTTGCTAGCAGTCTTCTCTATATGAGACACCTGAACTGTAGGGTATGTCGTTATTTCAGAGTGGAAGACGACATTATGAATGATTACAGGCTTCCAATATCAAAATCCACATTTCATTTGAATAGTTGAAGTACTTATTCATAAAATAATGAATGATATAGAACTTGTGGATTTATTTTTGGGGGTTTTGTCATTTGTTTGTTTGTTTTTTTCTTTAAAATATCATTTAGAAGATTCAGAAGATGACAATCAGAGAAGACTAAGGATCTAATGCTACACAAGCACAATTTCTAGTAACAATCTCTGGCTAAGAGTATTATATATTGTTTACCGGGACACTTACTCTTCCTGGATACAGAAGACCACTGTCAGGGTATTGTAACTCAATATAAACAACTTACGGCCTACCAGAGTGAAATGCAGTATTTTGTAGTTGCTTGTAAAATGAATTTGTCAAAGAGTATAAAGAAGAGTTTAGTCCATTTTTATAGAAAAGCGATTGTGTTTTACTACATGTTGAAGCAACCATCTATTTGATACAAAACATGTCAGTTTTATAAAAGGCAAGCTAGAGAACTAAAAGCACTTCACCTAAAAGTATGGAAAGCTTGTAAAAGATGATGTGTTAAAAAAAGAGATATTGGAGCTGCTAGTCCAATAGAAATAAAATATGAAGAGAACTAATTTTGCCTCTTTTCTATTTGAGCCTTCTTCACAGGCAAAAAACCAATAACCTGAGTTTCACTGCCTGGCTAGGTGATGAATTATGTTTCTATTTAGTAAGTAATGTAAATATGTCTATGTTTTCTATTTCCTGATCTATTGAAATAGTGCTTTAGTGCAATCTTGAAGTACCTCTAAAGCACTATCCCAATAAAATCAAATAGTCAGATTATCCAAAAGAGTAAGACCTTGTCTTAGCTGCCAACAAGTCATATATACTTGTATATATGATATACATACTGATATAAACATATCAGTGTAACTTTCACCTACAATAGACCATGACAGCAATATTTCTGAAGCTGTGAAGCTATTCAGGAACATATTGGTGAGTGGCCAAGACCAAGCATAAATTTTTATACTCTTGCTATTATCATACTTACATACATAGATATCGAAGTGTGCATATATATAATGTGTTTATATATACATTTTTTTAAAAAGCCTTAAGTCAAAATTCTCAGCGAGAGTTATAAAAAAAGCAAGATAATTTCTACAGAACTTAGAAAACAGTGTGTCACTGAACCTTTACCAAATACTTATTAGAGAGTAAGCTTAGTAACTTCAAAGCCAGTGTAGCTATTTTGCAGTATTTGAAAGATTATTTTTAGCTACTCATGTTAAGTAGTGATTTCTAGGAGCCTACAAGAATTGCACAATTCTTTCTAATTTAATAATGAATATTTAAGTGATATTAATTACTAAACTAATTTCTCAACACAGGAACACTGTAAGCTTTCTTTAGGTCCTAAAATAAGAAAAAGCAAGTACATATGAGAGGTAGCCCCTTTGACATAGTTCTGTCATGACCATTTACACCAGGGTAGTGTATATCAGGCCTTTCAGCCAAGCGCATCAGATCACAAAAGTTGATGAATACCAGATCTTAAACTATTTCAGCAGAATGTGCACTATGCAATACTGAAAGTGCTGTAATTTTCATTAGTAACAGTAAGACTTTTAGAGATCTTCTCATTTTCTATTCAGAGAAAGTTTCTTAGCTGTCATTTAATGAAAGGCAAACATTATTACAGATTCCGTATCTGACTTTCACTGAAGTCCAGTGCTCTACTGCATTTTCTAGCTGAGCTGTTATTAGTACAAAGTAGTACAACAGTATGCCCAACAGTCACAGACCAAATCCCTAGTTCACTTGAGGCTTATAGTAGTTTATAATTTATATAAACATAGTTTATCCTAAGTCCCAATTCTGCCTTTTTATCTAAGAATAAGGCCCCCAATGACAACTCATTATAAGATATTTCCTTAGTCAAGACTGCACAAGAAAACCCAGAGCTGCAAACCAGTGGAGGCTGGAGAAATGTTCTGGGACACTCTATCTTCAGGCTAGACTTGTTCTGACACCCTTCCCTAAGCACTTGCTTTTAGCCACTGCCAAAGACTACATAACAAATTGATTAATCTTTAGTTTGTGCCACTTGTTCTTTGTTCTTTACCAGTGTATCCTAGGTTCAGCATCAGTTAGATAAGTATTATATTTATACAGTCTAAACACCATATCTTTAAGGAGGCCTTTGAAATTCGTAGGCTGTATCCTACATGAAGAAATGAGTACAGACCATTTAGAAGATCTTCCCCTCCCATAGAATATGCATAGATTGTGACCTCTCAAGACCTTCAGGGAACAGGAGGAGGATATTCTGTTGTGAAAGAACAGAGGCTATTTTTGCTTCAGACTGTTTTCACTGTCTGCACTGCCCAGTGCAGAAAACATTCCCAGACTATGGCTGTGACACTCAGACATATTTGTAGTTAACAGGCATTGTTACACTGCTCTGGACTGTAGTCAGAGAAGGATGAAGATGTAAACTCTCTATCTGTTAAGTCATTGCTGAGGGAAATGTGCATATGAAAACCATATCCAAAAACTGCAAAGAAACTAGGAGGTAGATTTAATTTTGTGAGGATAATTAATGTGGGTATATTTAGACTATGACATTAAACACAAAATTGTCTTTCACTTTCTTTGCTTTTGTTTTCACTGACAATCTGTTACTGATTTAATTAGTATTTCCTTCCGTAGATATAGAAAAACATGCTCCAGTCAGTAGTACTTTTACATAGATGTTTAAAGTTCAACTTCTAGCTACATTTCAAGTGTGTTTATGCCTGCACTTGACTTCCTCAGCACTGACTTCTGCAGCTTTTTCTTTCAGAGATTTGATCAGTTTGAATCTTCAGTAAGATGGTAAATACAGCATGCATTTAAGCTCTTAACCAGTCACATAACTGAATGAAGATCAAGCCTATTAGACTCACTTCAGCTCACATCAATTATTCCCACCATTGGAGGTGATGTAACTACGATTCCAGCTAATTAAGTCTGTAATATTGAGATAGAGTGCTTAATAAGGCACAACATGGGAGAATCAAGTTAACTCTGTCAATCTTTTTTGTAATAATGCATTTTACCATACTAACAGTGCAACAGCCCAAGATTTGTAGGCCATCTAGTCCAACCCCCCTGCCAGAGCAGGATCACCTGGAGAAGATCACACAGAAACACGTCCAGGTGAGTTTTGAATGTCTCCAGAGAAGGAGACTCCACAACCTCTCTGGGCAGCCTGGTCCAGTGCTCTGTTTCTCTCACAGTAAAGATGTTTTTCCTTGTGTTTAGGTTGAACCTTCTGTGTACTATTTGTGACCATTGTCAAATGTCCTGTTGCTGGGCACAACAGAGAAGAGTCTGGTCCCATCTTCCTGACACCCGCCCTTTAGATATTTACAAGCACTAATATGCCCCCTCAGTCTTTCTACTCAGAGGAGTATCTATCCAGTCATTCTTAGTGACCAGTGTTAATTTTCACTGTCTTTGCATAGCTGTGGATAATCACATTCCTGTTAATTTACAGCTATGTTCTAATCCTTAATTTAAAACTCTACTGAGATTTTGTTTTTAGCACCTGAACAGTCATTTGACAATGTGTGAAGTGGCAGCAGAATACAAGCAAACCTGAGACCTAGGTTTTGTCCAAGGGTAAATATTAAAGGTAGAAAAGCAAGGAAAATTCCTAACTAAAGGGACATCCCAACAGTGACTCCATTTGAGAGAGGCTGGTCGTAACCTAGCCCATGCAAGTGTTTATACAGTCCTCTACTTTCCTGGTCTCTGGTCACATCACCTGAAAGGATATAGATGCTGGAGTTTGGAAAAGCTGAGAATGCTTTCCTTTCTGGAGAGGATTGGGAAATTTCCTGCACTTTTTGTTTGTCTCAAAGCTCAGGAATCACCTAAGCCAACTAACTGAGGTAATTACACACAGACACAGCGCTACTTGAAATACATAGTATAGGCGAGCTGGACTACAACACTAATCTCTCACATATACCTCTGCCCAGAGTTTCCAAGCTGGGCTGCACTGTATTGTAAGTCACGGTTAAAATTTTTTGAAATTGAAATGGGAACCATTTGAATTAGGAATCAAACTCAGAATAATCATCAATTTAATATTCAGAGTAGATGTAGTGATCACAGTTCTACTCTTTACAGATGGAATTTCCACTGGTATAAATCTACTAATACCATTGACTATATAGAAGTTAAAGATGTAATTTTAAAAATCTACAATGAAACAAGATCTTACACAGGAAATTCTACATATTCTATTGATGTCTTTACATAAAAAGTTTTAATTTAAAATCACCAGGACAAGTGACCAAATTTTCATATATATTTTCATGATGCCTGTGCAATTATATCAATGTTAAATTAATGTCATTTCCAATCGACATGGCAGGACTCCATGCTGTCTTACCCATTTGGGATGTTATTTAGCTGATGCCTAAATGAAATAATAATTGTATCTTCTACACATAAACGCACCGCTACTGTAGGACTCAAAGTACAAGGAGTGCAAAACCCTTTTATCAAGCTTTCTATGAAAAATTAGCATTCAACCCTTGCCACTAGCAGAGTGCCATTAATTATGCTTAGACAGCACAACAAAGATAACAGGTGCTCATAGGAAGGTCATACAAAGGGCTTCACATCAAACTAAGAAGCGATTGTTATGATAGTGCAAAGTGATATACAGTCTGAATAAAGTTTTTCTTGAAAACTGTTAATTGTTCTAAGCAAAGAAAAATTGGCCAAAAATATAATAGATTAAATATATTAATATTTTTTTCCTTAAAAAAGCACAGATGTCCCAAGCTGACCCAGCCTGAAGAAATAAAACATTTCACTAAAGATGTCAGAACTTTGTCTTCTTTAACTGGCTATACCTACAATTTTCTTTTATGCACAGAAGAAAGTCTTACACTATGGATAAATAGCAACTTTAAAGACATTCTTCCAATCTGAACATGATACTTACAAAAGTGATGACCAGTACTTATCAGCAAGCAACAGGGAAGAGGCCTACTTTGCTACTAAATTTGTTACTAAAGATGAAATGATCAATTAATTCATCTGCCAATGGAACAAGAAAGCTTAAAAAGAGGTATGATGAATATGGCTGTATTCGTACAGCTGGGGTAGACTCCTCATCAAAAGGTGAAAGAGACACCAGGAATATTAATGTGGCTACAACTGTACTATGCAACTAGAAGTACTGGGCAATCCTTCCCATTTTCACCTGTTCCACTCCACAGTAACAGTTTCTGTTTGACCCATCTGATACCCATTGGAGAGACTTCCCTAATTTTCTTTTCCAAATGATGTGGTAACAGATCTTTTTTCTAGTAGTTATAGAATTTGACTGTGTTGAACATTCCTGGACAACTAGAAGTGAAAGAGGAATCTGCAGAACAGAAGAGTCTTCTGGGCAGTAACAGAAACGCAGCAACTATCTGCCCATCATAAAAACACCTTATTTTAAGGGGAAGCTCCTTCTTATGCTCAAGCTTCTGCTCTGGCCATTTTCTGGAACCATGACAAAACACAGCTCAAACATCAGACCCATGTTTAAAGCATTTTATTCTGTATGTTGTATAGACAGTACAACAGCTATTCTGTTGTAAAACCAAAAGGCAACTTCTCTTTCGCATCCCATTAAGAGCCATACACATGATTATCTTGGCGACTCATGAGTCCCAAAACCAATCTATAAGATGACATCTAGCAGTGGAGCATGACTCTGAACAGCCATCTACATCTTTGTAATAAAAGGCAAGTTGTACTCGAAATAGCCAAGATTATGTGTTTTGTGGCTCTACATTTTTAGTCCTCTCTGTTTTCTAGCAAGAAGAGAAAGGAAGAGATAATAGGCCAAGAATTTTCTTTCCCCTGGTGACCCACACAAAAGACTACCCCTGTCACTTCCACCTCTGACACCATGAAGAAGAGTACATTTCTACCCTGTAAGTGAGCAGGCCAACTTTATCTTAACTAAAGAATGAGACTGCCTCCCTGATTTCCAAAGCAGTGAGACTGGCTATTATGATAGCACAAACTGGTACATAATATGTGTTGCTAAAATCCTAACACTACCTCCACTTCTGATTAAAAAAATATGTTGAATATTCCTTAAAACTCTCCTCTTTCATATACAGATTAACGTATTTAAAATTGTGATTCTGCTGCCCTCCTGCAGGCAAACCACTTCTAAAATCATTAATATTAAAGTCTGAAGTACAGTTGATATTTCAGAAGATAACTCAATTTTTAAAAATTAAATATACTTTTCCTAGTTTTGATGAGCTTTTAAGTTTTAACAAAAGCAATACATCTTTATTTAAGTTTCCTGGGACACCTGAGATGGGAGAGCTACCAAAAAGAAGAACTGCAAGTCTATAATGTGAAAAAGTAAAGAGATCCTTACAAAGTATCCTTTATTAAAGTCTAGCAGACCGTTGTTCACTTGGAATCTTGTTATTTCTGTGAAAAAACATGTGATACAGGTCATAACAACAGAGGTCAAAGGAACAGTGATGGTAGCAATGGGAAAATATGGACTTGAGGAGTAAATGATGTGACCCAAGGTTCACATTAAGTGGAGCATTTTTCTTAATTACTTTATCATATGGTAAAATCCTACTTTCTAGAAGAATAATATTTAAGGTTCACATATCCTAAAACAAGAATGCAAGCAAACCACTACAGAATCCTAAATATTTCTGTTATTTATCTATTATACTATAAGTTCCTGCTCTAGGCACTTAAAATAACCACTATAAAGTAATGATCAATGCATGTATTTTCATCTTTCATGTCTGTAATAATATTAAACCTCTGGTTTTATGCAGTGATAATGATCCACAAAGTACTATTTTTTTGTGAACTATTAAGATGCTTTAAAAAAAAAAAATCAATAAGACTGACACACAATACCTATCATTAAAAACCCATAAAAACTTATTTAAGATTTCCCTCTCTTTCAATGGGATAGTAAATGGTAACTAATTTTGCCAGTAGAGCAAAAGATGTGCAAGTTTAACTGAATGTCTACTAAATATTCAATTCCTACAGAAGAGAGGTGAAAGATAACATCAGCATTTATAAACCAGTGTCTGTACACAGAAAAGAGCAACGTTATTTGTAAGGACTACAATAGCATATAAATGACTTCCCAGCTGCTTACATTTTTGTTACATTTCTTGTATTTCTATGACCTGTGATCATTTTCATCATTCATTCAAGCTTCTGAAGGAGGAATTGCAAAAGAAACCCTTTGTCTTGGCCTTACTACCAGAGACATAGGAGGGAAGGGAAGAATAATGTCCTCTCTGCTTGACTATCTCTCATTTAGTCTTGACTGGAAAGCACTTGAACCTAAGAATACTTAAGTCACTTCTCTTCATATTAAACAGGCTTCATCTCTCAATTAAAAAAAATCAAGGATAAATAATACTTAGCGTCCCAGAGGTAGTTTGAGACTAGCTGGTTAACCCTTACATAATATGTTAATAATTAATGTACTGTTACATGTTCACTTACTATGTATAATCACAACTTACATTAGAGGAGGTTTGCCCACTGGCAAAATAGAATTATTTCTATGTTTAATGGAAGGTTAAATGAAAGCAAGAAAATGAATAAACAGCTATTTCATATATGATATATGGAGTGTGAGAATTTAAAATAACTAAAGATTTGGATTGCAACTCAGTGATTCGTCCCCACTTATCTCATTTCATTTTAATCTACTTTTAAAGCACATTCTACAAGAAAGAAAGCTCTTACTCCTGTGGGAGATAAGAGTAAGCAAAAATGGAACAGATCCTGGAAATATTAAAATTAATGATGTCTGAAAAATCATTATGGCTATAAACCTTGAGCCTGACAGCTTTAATTCAAGGCTCACAAAAACTGAGAAACAGTTAAATAAACTGAAGGACCAGATGGTCTCAGCCTTTAGGGAATTCACTACAGACAGATAAATTGGGAAATAGGACTCAATAGTCAGAAACTAAAGATATTCTGAAGTGTTTTGAAGGGTCTGATTGCTGATGAAAAACTTGAGAAGATAATTTTTCTGAGAAAAATTAAAAATAAACACTGTTCCTGAAGACTGTTTTTATAAGAAATTTCTCAACACTTACATTCCAAAAGGTTCCGATCTGGTGTCTCTATACCCAAGTTCAGATCCCTGAAATTAGTTATTTTTGTAAGAACCAGCATCAAGACTTACATTTGTCAAGGAGGAGAGGGTTGTATAATGGTATGGAAACTTAAAATTAAGGTAATAAAAATCTAACTTCCTTGGTAAATATGAGAGCTACCACTATCTTTTGGAAAAAAAAAAAAAGTTTACTTTTATTTTCAAAAGTAGCTAAAAAGAATTTGAAATTATCAATTTATTTTTTAATCTGAAAAGGATATTCTGATAATAATGTGGCATTAATTTAAATTTTATATGTCAGTGCACTTTGAGCTTTAAAGCAAATTATTTTTAGAGTGTATAATTTAAAGTATGAATGGGACTTTCAGAGCATAAGTAGCTATTCTGGCATATACCCCTCTTCACAAGGGAGTCGAAATTATGGAAAGAAACAGCTTCTTTCAATATTTGTCTGATAGAAATGGAATTATTCAGGAATTCTCACATTTACATTACCACACTGAATCTTGCTTTAAAAGTAGTAGTAAAACATCTTAATCACCTAACCTGTTCTATCAATGTTCCATATAGAATTACTTACACATTTTGTCACATGTTTTTGATAATTCTTACAGTTCATTTGTCCACACAGAAATAAAACATTATCACAGTCGGATCTGGCAACCATACTGCCACTCGTGTCAGAAAAAAACAAGGATTAAATGAATACAAAAACTGAATTACCATTTCGGTCTTTAGGGGGCTCTCTTTAAGTCAAAACTCAAGCATTTTAGTGACAGTGCTGGGAAGCCTGTACTGTCTAGGAACTTGCCCGTGGGCTTTGTCTGTTATTCCTTACATATGCAAATGATTTCACCTTCTAGGACTTCAGTTGTGACAAACATTCCTGCAGTTGAATTTTTACAATATAAAACTTAAATTTCTTTCAACTTCTAGCACAGTTAATTATAGGCAAGCAGAATGTCTTTCAAGTCATTATAATCTGAGAAAATTATGAGAGACTGGAAAAAGTACAGTACGCCTTCCTGATTAAAAAGAAGGAGCAATTTAGTTCAGATGTCTAAGACAGGTCACTAATGATGGATAAAGCATCAGTCACTCATTAAAAAAAAAAAAAATCAGCCTTTTTTAGCAAATGTAGACTCATCCCTAAACTCTGATGATAACACCATTCTCAGTAATAAAAATCAGTCAACAAGAGTATTCAGCAAATTTTACTTCTCAATGATACAGACTTAAAAAATCCTAATACATTCTTCTGTCTCTGTTGAGAGGCAAACAAAAAAACCCTGTGTATTACAACTTTCATTGTGTCTTCTGATTTATAAAATTGTGGAACAAAAGTCAGCTAAATTTTAATTTGTCAAACACATTCACCAGGAAGAGATCAGGATAACAAATTCTGCTATATACGTAATCATATTGACCAGACTTCTCCTTTGGTATGACTGCTCTGACTAGTTTCCAACAGTTCAACAAAGCAGGTTATTTTCTGTAACATGAGGTGGGATTTTTTGCTTATTTGCCTTTGAAAATGCTGTCCAACAGCTCAAAATTCACAAAATATCGCAAGTATGGAAGATGACTTCTGGTTAGTGGGATACAGGGTAAGAAAGAGGGGGTTTGGAAGGAGATTCATCAGTCTCTCCATGGTACTTTGAGCTAACAGCAAGAACAGACCAAGGAATAGACAAGGAGTAAGAATTCCTGCTAGTTCTGCAGAGTTAGAGAAGTGTGGGAAAAAGCTGCCTCTTAAAGCAAGTTATTCTATTGTGTGGTTTGTGACCAGTAAGAGGAATAAGAAGTCAGAAAGCAAAATTAAAGCTTTGGAAGACTCATCCCAGTGATGGCCTGAGAAGTGTTACAAGGGTGGCACACAAGCCCAAATGGGTTCATCATCAAGAAAGATTATCTACACCGTTTTGGAAGACATTAAACATCAAAATGAAAGTACCCAACTATTTATTTAAAAACTGGTGAAAAATTTGACCAGTTAGTAAGTAGGACAGATAATACTGAAATTCAAACACAGAAAGAAGAGAATGGCCTGAAACTAACCACTAAAGTTCATTACTTTTCCAAAAAAATTCAATAATCACCAACCAAAACCCCAAGGCCTGCAAACAAGACTAAAATTATATTAACAGAAGCTGAAATGGAGAAAATCCAAGTTAGGATAAACTTCTACTCTTGAATTTTTCTGTTGGTCAAATGCAGATGACCCAAAAGATCTAGAACAGCCCTTCACAACTCTCTGGGGGTTTTTTGGTTGTTTTTTTTTTGTTTGCTTGTTTGTTTTGGTTTTGTAACTGTTTGTTTTTTGTTTTATTTTTAAGAAACAAGAAGAACTTACCAGTAAGGTCATCTGTACTGAAAAGGAATACAATAGCACTAGTGAGTCCACTTGGGTTCACCATTGGCATCACAAGGTAAAAACCTAATAATTAATTTAAATCCCTGGAAGAAACTTTCTTACCAAGAATCCCTCTCACACATACAAAATATATATGCATGTATATACATTCTATAACAAAAATCTAAGTAATTCTACAAAATGAACTGTTTTCCCCTGTTTAGTATGACTGTGGGTAGATAAACACTTTATTCCGTTTCCAGTCTCTACATCCCTTTGTTTAAGCAGTTGTTCTATCACTTGATGACCCCTCCCCACCCAAGGAGGGGACTTAAGAAAAGGAAGAGACCCATAGGTTGAAATGGAAACAGATTTAATAAAATAATAATCAAAAAGTAATATTAATACCAATATTAATACAAAGTGCACAAAGTTAGCTCATATAGTGGTTGCAAGCTGTGCACTTCCAGCAGTGAATGCTAGACGTTGAAAATTGCAAGTGCCATGGCTCCAGCAGTGTCACAGTCACACTGAATGGGAGAGTAGGCCTCAGGAGTAGAACGACAGGTGAGACCCTCTACGGATGACAACTATCAAGGACAGAGAGAAGAAGGAGGTCCATTCTCAGCAAACTTCCCAATTTATAGTAAGCATGACGTTTATTGTATGGGATACTTCTGATGGCCAGTTTGTGTCAACAGCCCTGGCTTTCACTACCCCCAGCTTCTGCACCTGGCTAACTTGAAACTGCTAAGGACCTTGATCCTGCATACCTGAACCTGCATACCAGGGCTGGCCAGGAACTACAACAAAGTGTCTTATCAACTTTGTTCCCACCAAATTGGAAGCTACAGTCTTCTAAAAAATGCAGCTTTCCTGAACAGAAATGGATTCTGTGATTCTATCCCAGTAAAACCAGGGCAGCAGTCCCTCATTGTCACTAGTAATGTCTACAAGTCTGTCTCTTCTAAAGGGAGACTAAATGATATATCTTTCTAGCCATCCCCTCCCCTTCCCCCCCACTGATTGCCTGACAAGTAAATATATGCTGCCATAAGATGCTAACTGAGAAGAAGATTGCACTTGCATTGAAGCATTTAGGAAAAAGGTCCCCAAAATTTATAAATCACTTGTGGTACTTTCACATAAAATAAGTTTTGATAAAAGAGACTAATTATTTATTTCTTTTTTCAATGACTTTTAAGACAAACTATGAATTTTCATATATTAAGACAGATAAGTAATGGATGGTTCCTTCTCTAATCCCAGTATGTTTCTCATAACTTCTTTATATATTACGGTACACCACGAAGCATTAAAAATTGAATTTGTTTCAAGCTTTTGAACAGACACAGAACCAATCTAAACATGTCGAAGAAGGGGCAGCAGTAAGATTTCCTGCTCTATGAGATTGCTAGCTGCTTACCATGTGAAAGCAGGTAGGGCATACCATAATTTGTATTATGTAAATATTTTACATTAAATCTATGCCAACTACAATTGTAAGGAAATTATTTACATAAACCTTAAGATAAATTCTAATGCTTTTTTTCCTGTGAATAGATTTCAATCTTGTTTGCATATCAATTATTCACCCCTTTCAAAACTAACACTTATGTTGCATCACTTGTTCGGCGAGATCCAGGAGCAGGACCGGTGAGTACTGCAGCCGGGTGCTAGCTCTAGAGAGAGAGATGATTGCCACAGCGGCAAAATCACCGAAAAAAACATCAAAAAAAGCCCAGGAGGGAGCAGCGTGAACTGCTCCTGACTTCCTGAAGCTGCAGCTCTCACGTGACAGCTGACGTCGGGGGGGGGGGGGGGGGGGGCGCGGGGGCCCC
>NW_010206459.1:155557-164852 GCF_000695765.1 Mesitornis unicolor | reverse complement strand
TTTATCTTTATCTTTATCTTTATCTTTATCTGACTCCTGTCATTACTGAAAGTGAAGCGAAACTTTAATACTTTGAAAATTATTCCTATCAATTCAAATTTTAGTCTTCTGATGCTGAGTCCTTAAGTCCTGATGCAATCTTTAGTCAGTCAAAACTCTCATTGCAGGCATTTGCCTGATTAGGAGATTTTCCCGACCTGCAGGTATGGTATCACAGTAATTTTCAACTATGATTCTGTTATCTGTTCTCCTGTGCTATAGGAGAAGATGCATTTCTTTCCTATTGCAGAAAAAAACCATCCACCTTTATATATTACAGTATACTGACATAGCCATCAAACTTCTGTAGCTGTTTTTCAAAATGCTGGCAGACAGATTTTTAGCTCCTATGAATCAGCTTGGTGAAGCTGACTTCAGTGGAATTGTATGGTTTTTACCTTTCCTGATTATATGCCTGTAGATTTATTGAGAAGCTACAAAAATTTTCTGCTGATTCACACTTCCACCCCCTAGCCTCCGCTCTTTTTTAGGATTTCTTTGCTCTCCTTGTCTTGCTAACCAAAACCTAAATGGATGATGTTTGCATCCAAGACTGGGTATCTTTTCTGGCTTATCCATTCAACATCAAATTAAAATTCCCAAATTCATTTAATTAACTCCAGTTGTCCTCAGCTTTCTGAGTTTTCAACTTTTTCTTTTCCCTCTTTTTTAACAGAATATTTTCATTTTATAACATCTTGGTTAGTTGTCAAGGAGACTTGAGGGGAAAAAGCTGTCACTGCTGGGGAAATTTCCTTGGATGTGTCTCTGTGAATAAGCTCTGCCTTGTAAATCCTTTCGGAACACCAGTGTAAGAGCCAGTACTTCTTGTTTGGTTCATCATTGCCATGTGTATGCCTACTGATGGATGATGTCCTTTCAGTCAAATATTAATGATTTCATGCCTCTGCTGCTTTAGAAATAAGTTGGGGATAGATTCTCAAATCCCAGAAAGCCTTTCTTAGGCTGCATACATTATCTTCAGAATCTTATCAGGAAAGTAGCTAAAACACCATTGTAATCCTAGGAGGAGATCAATTGCCCTGAAAAAAACAAGGATGGAGGTGAAGATGCAAGAAAGATCCTCTGAAACGTCAATTTAACAGAACAAATCCGGAATTCATATGTGCAGGAATATATAATTTGGATTTGCATTCTTTCTATCTTTCAGCTCATTTTTTCAGGTTTAGCATTTAGATTTGAAACATAAATCTGTAATCTCTGTCATTTCAGAAGCAGAGATCCAACAGAAGACTTGTCTTTCTTCCAGCCTCCACAGCATGCAAATGTAACTTAATCTATTTGGAGAACTATGTATTTCGTTTGGGATGTCCAGATCTTGAATGACACCTGTACTTCATATTTTCATCTATCAGCATAATAGCTGTATGGTCAAATAAATGCAGTGGTTTCATTGTCCTTATAGTCAAGGCAGAGAGATAACTGTGCATGAAGGCTGCCTGTTACACTTTTTGAATAAATAAATGCTGCTGGCTTGGGCTTATGATAGCCTTTGGGAGAAAGCATACATCTATTTTAGCTCTTGGTGTGGATGGGATGGGTTTGTCCCAGCCACCTCCATGGATTTCACCTGTCCTTGGGCCAATGTGAGGAGGTAACAAGCACGTTCCTTGATGGAGCCTGACCTTGTTGGTATTAACTGGAAAATTATTCAATGCAGCAAAACAAAGCTGAAAATGTAGCCAGTGCTAGTTCAGTTGTACTAAATTAAGTATAAAAATTGAGGTAAGCATAGTAACAAAGGCACAACATAGTGAAATCCAGGAGAATATTAATCCAGAGTTCTCAAGATCTTATGTTCCAGCTACTTTGTCTGAAGCCCACCTTGACCCATTTTCATGACTGCTGTAGTCTGAACCAGACAGAGTAAGGTAACTCTCATCTGCTGCATGAACATGTTCTTAATCTGAGTGTGATTCTCCATAAAAAGATAATGATAAGGGAGCTCCTTTTGATTTTAAAATATATTCATCTACAGAAGACTATTTCCTTATAAACATGCACATTTTGCCTATTTGCCCAGGATAAGCTTTGGGTAATCCTTCCCATTCTCATGTTTGCTGTTGTTTTGACACATCTGATGCAATTATTCACATTCTCTCTCTGTATAGTTTGTCACACACTGACATAGAACTGTATGTGAGTGAATGTCCTTTATGTCCTCCTATTGAGGCCCTGCCTACTGTGACCAGTGCTGCCTCCATTCATATGATAAACAGAAAGCTGCAGCCAATTCACATTATTATTTACCTTATTAGTTTTCAGGTGGTACCCTTGTTGGCAAGGGCTGCTGTGGGGAAAAGGCACCCCATTACACAAAAGCAAGTGCAGATTTTATGTTTTTTTTAAAAATTACAGCAGCTAATCTAAATAAAAGGTAAAGAGTTTCAAATGAAGTTTTACAGTTCCTCTGGGCCCCTGGAAATCTCAGTAGATAAATCTGATAGTTCAGAGTCTCCACACAGAGATTAGCAAAGAGCATGAGGTGGGATGAAGATGTGGGAGGTTTGCACTGTGCTCCTGCAGATCATGTCCAATGTAATACCAGAACTTTGTGTTAAACAATCTATGTCAAATCCTGTTAAAAAATGTTAAGCAGAAACTCTTTAGGAGCACCATGGTGATCCTGCCTTCTCGGCACACAGGTAACACAACTTGGGAAGAACCTCTTCAAAAAGGTCAGGATTGGCTGCCTAATGACTCACTAATTTGTTTGCTCTTTGCACATCTGTAAGAAACTGCTGATGTGTTTAGGCTCCTTCTTTTCCTCAGCAGAAGTGAAATTCATTGATTATGAAGGCCTTTAATAATGTCATCCAAGCAGAAAGCTGAAAGATTATGTGTTAAATCAAGTCTCTATGTTGGCCTGTACTGTGCTTTCCAATATTTATATCCCAATTTCCCATTCTTAGTGCAAGAATGAGGAGTGTATTTTTTTTACATTTTGTCATTTCGTGGCAGATGTCGTAGACATCCAAGATGCTCTTGCTGTTCACCATGCAAGACCAAGGAACTGTTCCTTCTCTGAAACCTCTCCTTGTACAGCCAGATAATTTAAACTTCCTTTTATTCACAGCCAGTACTTCCTCTTCAATCTCAACAGCCTGCCTGCAAATTTAGCCCTAGTTTTTTAATGTAAATATGTTTCCTAGCTTGCCCTTACTAGTAATGTCTGTTTCTACTTGCTTGTTTTTCTGCATCCTTTCAGGCAGTCCATTTCCATGCAAATGAAGTGGAAGAAGGCTTGGGCTGAAAAAGCACGTGTTTCTTCTGACACCTCATTTCTAGACAGACTACCAGGAATCGGTGCTGGCAGCTCCTTGCCCTTTGCTTAAAAAATGAGTTTGCGAATGCAGCCTTGAAGAGCTTTTACATCACATGTGAAATGTCATCAAAATGGAGTGGCACTTCCAGGTACTTTCCAGGTAAGGAGTTGTCAGGTATGTGTTAGCAAAATGGGGTCATTGGCTGGGAGCTCCACCAGCCTCACCAAATCTCTTACAATGCTGACTGCCAGTGGTCCCCTTCTAAAAGGCATTTCCATCTTGTTAATTACTTGCCTTTTACAAAAAAAATGAAATTTCTTTCCTCGATGGCTGTGAGATGGGCAAGATTTCAAGGAGGCAGGCACTAAACTCTTCAGAAGCCAGAATAAAAATACTTTCTGTGGGCTAGTCTTCACTCAAAAACATTTTTAAGGCATAACATTGCAAATAAAGCTATACTAACATAAAACAAGGCTTATAAGCTAAGTCAACAAAAGCTTATTATCCTATGCCACTTAAAGAACTTGTTTCCATCTTACACCAGTTTCCTGATTAAGATCTGTAATTTGTGGCCATTAAGATTATGGCAATGGTAGAGTTTTTGCTGGTCACCTGTGAATCTGTAAAATCACCATTTTTTTTTGATGAAGCACTAAAATCATGCTTGCTTGATAGAGGTTCAAAGAATGCATGAGGCTTCTGCAGGGTGGTGAGAGGACCTGGCTGCTGCAGAGTGAGGAAACACAATACTTCATGGGGTTCAGTCTCATGTTAAGGGAGATTTGACACCGTTGGAGTAATGGGGGACATCAAGTTGGTCAGTGGGAACTAAGAAAGAAGAAAGAGGAGATATATGAGGATATTGAGCTCCGTACTTTACTTCCAAGTACCTTGTGTAATCGTTACCCGCTGTGTGAAGTGTGGTGGGGGAAAGCTCTGTCAGTCTGCTCCATCATCATTTTACACCACACTGGCAGTGATCAGGCAAGCTGTAAAGTAGTGGAGAATCAATGGTTGCTTAATTGCAATAAAGCAAACATATTCCATCTCAACCTTTGTCTAAAGAATGTTCAAGGACTATTACAGGTTTTCTAGGCTTCAGAGTTTCTCATTTACATTATGAGAATAAATCCACCAGCTCAGGAGCTAGCCTACATTTCACTGTGCATATTAAAATCTTATTTCAGTCCTTGTTATTGTACTTTTGCTAGCCTGTGATATTTATTTACTCAGATCTTGTTGCTGTCACCATATCACTGTGTGCTCCCATGCTGTTAAAAGTCCAGAGAAGTGAGTGTTGGCAGATGTTCCAATGGATATTTTGGTTTACTATTAGAAGACTTGCAGTTAAATAAATTACCTGTTGGAAGGGAGAAAAGGATAAGCCTTTCAAAACAATCCTTTAAGAAAGTTAACATATTTATTATATTTCTTTTGTGCATTAAGGTAAATTTTGGAATTCTTTCTTTCCTTTAGCTAAGGCCATACTTTGTTTCTGAATGTTGGGCTAGAGTCACTGTGTCACATTGCAAACAGCAACTCAAGAGTGTAAAATCATACAGCAGGTCTGTGAAAGCTAAGTTTTCCTCCAAAAATTGCTTTGAGTTGAAAAAAAACCTTCATGTCAAAATGAAATTGTAAGTACTTAAATGAAGATGTTTGAGAACTCAGACCCAAATCTGCAAAGGTAAGGGTTTGCAGAACCGTGCTGAGGTTTTGGCTAATAAGCTTTATTTTCATGGTTGGGAGAGAGTGACTGTGCACCCAGCTGGTTTCTGTGACTCATTTGACAGATGGTAATGCATGAAGTGACCAAAAGTCAAGTTTTATTCTGTACTTTGAGTATTGATTTTGCACATAAGTGCAGTTGTAGACATACCATCAGCAAGACACATAGGAAAATTATACATATCTGATCACCCTACCTGTCTGTTAATTGTCACTGAATAATTCATAAATCTTTTGGACAGTTTTGTAAGCCATCCACAGTTCTCAAAGCTATTAATTTCTTGTGAATACTGTAAAGAATTGGCAGCGAATCACAGAAAGGGACCTGTATTCAGCCATGACTAAAGTGGAGATGGGAAGAACTTGGCTGTCCTCTTTCTAGCTGGCAAACTGAGGGCAGGGTGGAAAGTGCAAGCCCAAATTAGTGCCCCCCAGTGGGGCAAAGCCGGTTATAATTCAAATCCTTGTCTTTTCCAAGATGTATCAGCCAGCTGGCCAAGCAACATGCATGAGCTGGTGGGTCCATCAGCACACACATCACCATGGCATACTCTGTCAAGCATGGCACATAAGGGATAGGAGAAGGAGATGGAGAAGCTGCTTAGTAGGAAAAAATTAGGGAGAACTAGGCACACATCCTGAGGAAAATGGTCCTTCTTAGTTCATTTACTGCACGCCGAGCAACTTTTTTTCCTTCCACTGTCACCATGTGTCCAGTCTGGAGACACTGGTCAGCAGCATGAGAAGGACCATTTGAAGGAGGAGATGCTCTGATGTGGTTGTCACTACTTCTCCTTTTAGCAGCTAGTTATCAATAACATGATCAACTGTACATAATAGGGAAAAAACACACACAAAAACTACGGGTATTTTTGGAAGGATTTGGGGTTGTCAGGCTGAAAGAAATGTAACAGAAGCCACTCTGGAAGACACTGCGAGTTAGTTTGAATATGGCTAAATCTGCACTTTGAAATTCATTATTGGCTTTAATCAGACTTATCCAGCCTTATAAGTCTAATGACTTTGGTGGCCTTTAAAAAAAGGTCAAGCTTGTTTGCCAGGTAGATTTTCTGCATTTGAAACATGTGTAATTATCATAAAAATTATGAGAAGAGTAGGTCTTCCTCAAATTCAGTGTGAGATTGTTCTTTTATTCTTTGTCTTTAGCAGTAACAGCTGAGGCCAATAAAACCCCTGATATTATTAATATACTTTGTTTTGGTAGGCATATTTTGCAAAATATTCAGTAGAGCCATATTTTTAGTATTATTGTTTTTTTATGAGAGGACTAACCAATATGTTTGGATGTCTCATTTCTCTTCTTTAAGAACAGAAAGCATGAATGTAAACTTGGACCTACGATCCATCTGCATTCACATTTCAGCAAGTTACTTAAGATTGCTGCTCTATTGTTGTTTCAAGAGTTGTTCTGGATAGAAAAAAAAATATTTGATACGACAAGTATTTTCTTTGGAAAGACAATAAGGAAAAAGATGTTACACTACCCATTTCACCTGAATTATGCCCTGCTTCTCAGAGAAATGCAGGTAGAAGGGGTAGCAACTGCTGCCTCGGTACGGGACAGATGTCTTAATGGTACAATACTGAGCATAAATCCTTTTAAGTGTTTCCCATCAGAGTAGCAGACTGCTGTATGAAGCACATGAGAGGTAGTGTGAAAGGATGGGTGGTTCTATTCTTTCTTTTGATGTACAGGAAGTAAGCAAGTTTGAATGCAAGGGCTGTCTTTTTTCAGGCTTTACAATTTACATGGATAGGAAATTGTTAGGATGATGTAGAGGAGACTTTTGGAGACTGATATAATCAAGAGAGGGAGTGCAATTCCTGTTGGTTGATCTCAGTTCATGTCCAAAACCAAAGGCTGAAAGGGACTGCCAAAAGTCTGTCTTTTTTCCAAGGGCAGGATTGACTGCGTCTATTCTGGTTGTGATACAAGCTCATCTTAACCATTCATAAAATTCTGTGGAGATGGAGACTCCATAATATCCCCAAGCAATTTGTTTCAGTTTTTCATCACCCTTACTGTTAGGGGTTTTTTTCTATCAGTCGTTCTTGCTCAGGCATGGAGATACTGTTCCCAGCCTTTCTTTAGCAGCTCTTGCATATTTGAGGGCTCTTGCTACATTCCTCTTAGCTGCTTTTTCTCAGTATGAGGTCTCACATGTGGTTGAGGATGATCTACCCTGCTCACACGTTGAGAGAGTTACCTCCAGCTTTCTACCACCAAAAGACACATCTCCCTGTCATCTCTCAAAGTCAGGATTTGGGTCATGTTTTAATCAAAAACTAAGCTTAAGGAATAAAATGCAGCTAGGTTTGGTAGGTTGAAGATCCACACAAGTTTCAGTGCCGTATTTGAGGGGTCAGAGGACGAGGCTGACTCAGGAGTAAGGGCAGTTTTTGGCAGTAGAGGTGAATTATTTCCACTTAAACTGATCAGGGAATCACTTCTATACTAAACAAACCTGGTTATTTCCATCTTTTCCTCTTGTGCCTTGGCATTTCTTTTTATTGCTTTGCATTTAACTTCCTCAGATTGGAGTAGTGTGTAAAATCAAAAACCATGTGTATGTGAGACCACACCAGTACTGAAAAAGGGCTTTGAGATTATTAATTGTCTATGGTATAGGCCATAATTCTATTTATAAATTACCTTGTTGTTTTTGCCTTTATTGCCAGTGCTATTGCTGACTCAAAGTCAGTTGATAGTGTACAGTGACCACATCCCAAGTTATTGAGATAAGTTCACACATGAAGACTTATTAGGAGGGTCCATAGCTGAAGGCATATGCTGACTAATGGTGGAAGTAATTTTGAGGGAAAAATGTAAAGAGAAAAATAAATAATAGCAGATGGAGAGAGAAGAAAGGGAAAACTCCTTGGTGACCAACCATGAAGAGAAGCAACAGAGTTCCCCAAATGAGCATCATGCGTTGGGTGTCCTCTCTGGTGCTGCAGGTGGTTCTCCTCCAGCTGCATTTTCTTTTCCCATGGTAATGATATTGTTTTCATCAGACTCAAACTCCCTATTGGTTGTTTTCCTTCCTGGGATACAATTAGCAATTAGCACTGACAGAAGCATGCGTTATTGAGGTGTGGGTACTGTGTGGTGGTTGACTGTTGAGCTTTGTCCCTGTACGTCACTGGGTCCTTAACATAAAGCTACAATCAAAGGCTGGAAAACGGGGCAAGGAAGAAGTGATCATCCCACCAGGGGTCATTGCTGCCTATGAGACCCTGCAGTAGCAACACTCAATGAAAAGGCTGAGACACCTTCAATCACTGTGCAGCTCCGAGGTCCTCCACCTAGTGCCTTCTCCCTTGCTGCATTGTGTTTCTGGCTACTCCCTCCCAAGGACAATGACTTGCACTTGCATGTGTTGAAGAATATCAATGTTAATGTCATTGTTAAGGTCCATTTGAATTCTAATCCCACTTCCAATCAGCTGACAGTCCCTCTTAGTTAACTTTTGTCTGAAGATTTATTAGGCATACTTCGTCTTCTGTCAACCAAGTCATAGAGTCATAGGATCACTAAGGTTGGAAAAGACTTCTAAGGTCATCAAGCCTAGTCGTCAACCCAACAACACCATGCCTGCTAAATGAAAATTTAAAAATTAGTTCTTAATGAAAATTAGAAATAAAATGCTGCTGGATTCTGGGCAGCAATTTGCAGGATCTCACCAGTTTCATCTTTCCGGTTTGATCGGAAAGCAACTGATGTCATGTACCTGGACTTGTGCAAAGTATTCAACACTGTTCTGCATGACATCCTGGTCACAGAATTGGAGAAATGTGGATTTGATGGATGGATCACTCGCTGGATAAGGAATTGACTAGATGGTTGCGCTCAGAGAGTTGCAGTCAATGGCTCAATGTCCAAATGAGACCAGTGATCAGTGTTGTTCCCCAGGGATCAGTACTGGGACCAGTGCTGTTCAACATCTTTGTCAGTGACATGGACAGTGGGATCGAGTGCACCCTCAGCAAGTTTACAGATGACACCAAGCTGGGTGGTGCAGCTGACACACTGGAAGGAAGAGATGCCATCCAGAGGGACCTGGACAGGGGCAGTCCCAAGCACAAATACAGGCTGGGCAGAGAGGGGCTTGAGAGCAGCCCTGAGGAGAAGGAACTGGGGCTGTCGGTCAGCGAAAAACCTCAACATGAGCTGGCAATATTTGCTTGTAGCCCAGAAGGCCAACTGCATCTGCTATGCT
>NW_010206459.1:142027-155524 GCF_000695765.1 Mesitornis unicolor | reverse complement strand
TTTAAAGTTATGAAACGTGTTTTTAATTTAATAGTTCCCATTATTTCGAGCAAGTCAGTCATCTTTACTCCAGAAGAGTTTCAAAGCATGAAATATAACTTTATATTTACTTTATTCTTAGGCAAAAAGAAATGAGTTCTTATGAAATAAATAATCTGCAAACATATCCTGATGAAACTGAAGGTTGTTTGCACTTGTGTCTGAATCGTACTCACTTATGGGTGATTTTTCAGGGATTCAGAGTGATTACTTTTGTCAAATACCATTTCATAATAGAAATTGTTTTGATGTTGTAGTTCACAAACACTGAACTGCAGTTGTATGGATTTGGAACTGTAGAGCTCAATACATTTGGATCAGGCACTACAGCCTTTTAGATTAGTACAAAAGTAACATGACTTAACGTGTAAAATTCTTACAGAGGAAATTTTTTATATTGTCATAGCATTTTCTTAGAGAATATTTGAATCATATTAATGCCCAGTGAAGTTTTGTCTAGTAAAAACAGGGAAGCCACCATTTGAAGACACAATATGCAAGTACAATCCAGGTTAAAATATGAGAAAGCTGTAATCCAGAAGAAATTTTTCTTTCTATTAAAATAATTCTAAATATAATAAAATAAGCCATGCTCTTAAATTTAGGCTGTGGACCATTTACCGACTGGGAAGCTTGCATTTAATTTCCACCTTATTAGAGTGGACTCCTGCTTTAAAACCAAGGATTTGGAAGAAGAAGACATAAACCAGAGCAAGAATACTGGCAGTTCAGTCATTCTCATTTTTGGAGTGGATAACATATATAACATGACATTAGTGAGTAACAAAGTTGCTGTCACAGAAAGAAAAGTGATGGGGGCTCTGTGTTGGAACTGATATAAATGTTAAATTATAAACGTTTAGTTATGTCTTGGATGAAGATTTTGCTTTGAAAGCTATCTCTTTTAGATAATTTATGTTGCCCTCCAAACAGAAGTGTTTGCATGTCCATGCTTACAGTGCCTTTATACTTGTACTACGAAGTGTGTATCTATATATACATACATATTTATGAAATATACTCCAATTTCTGTATTTAAAAGAGAGTAATTGGGATCCCTTTGAGGGTGAGAGTCCCTGATTCTGGGATCCATGAATGCTTCTGCCCAGGATAAGCTTATTTTTGCACTGTAAACATCCTTATCATTATGAATCACTTTTGAAAAACCTTGGGGATGCCCCACAATCTTTAGTCCTCATTGTTTCCAAGACCTTTCACAGGCTGTATCTTTAACATGGAGATGAGGCCCATAAATAGCATAACTATGGCACATAAGCAAAAATGTTCAACAATGAAAAGGCTACTAAGCGTATTTGCCATCAACAATATTATCTGAAAAAATATTCAATGCTTCTTAAATTCCATATACAACCATAGGCCCTAATAAACCAGGGAAATTACAGATGCTTCTCTAGTCAAGATTTCTAGAAAAGTACATCGCGATAGAACATGTACTGGAAAATGGTGTCAGATAGCTGCAAGTCTGACTTTAGTGAGGTTCTCCATATGAGATTTACCCAAGACCTCCCATAATATTAACTGACAGCCTATGTCCATGTGAATGAGAAAATTATGTTAGCATCCTCTTAGTAAATGTAACTCCTAGAGTTACAGTCCTGATCTAGTTTTCTAATAAAGGAGGGAAATGTGGCTTCAGATTGTTATGTGAAGCGTCAACAGATTATTTTAATAGGCGTTCTAGTAGAAAATTTTAGTTTTGATTTCAGCAACGTATTTCAGGAATATCAGACAGTATTCAACTGGGACAGTGTCATGATCTATTAAAAAAAGACATTGTTAGTGTAAAACTTCAGGGATCCCGAATTTATCCACAGTTTTTTTAAGAGTTGGATAAGGTATTATTCAAAATTACTTGAGAGAAATGAAAGAATGCACTATAAACCGAACCTGGAAACAGTGTTTTCAGATAGCTTTTAGATAATTTAGATAATTCCATGAGATAATTGCTCGTAGAAGTAAGTACAATTATTCATCACACATAAATTAATTGTACTGTGATACCAGAATACAGTGGTTAGAAACTGAAAGTAAAAAAAAAGTTGATATTTAAGTAAGGCAAAAATATTTATCACTGATTAATCAATGAAACAGCTTCTCTAGGGATGAGGTGGGTTCTCTGTTATTGGAAATAATCAAAACATGACTGTTTGTCTTTCTAAAATAAATGCTATAGTTCTACTAGAAATTATGGGTCAATTATAGATATTAATGGTTTGTGTGACCTGTGATACAGAGGAGGTCAGATTTGATAATCACAATAGATCTGTCAAGGCTTAAAATGTGTGCATCTGTTAACATTGATTTTTAGATGTAACACAAAATCAAGCTACTTAGACATTCTTTCTTGTGAATTGATGGATTTTTAAATAAAACTGATAGCACAAAATAGCTAACACTTCAGCAACACCAGGTTGCATTTGAAAACAATAGTATTTTACTGGTCTTTCTGTTGAATTAGCTATATAACATAATGAGAAAAAGATGCCTTTCTTTCCATTCCTTGTCTAAAATGACAAAACTCTTAGTAGTTTTAATTCCTTGATCTTAAAAGGAATACCTGAATACAAAATTCTTCCATCTGCATCTTTTTCCTTTTCTGATACACATACATTCAGGATTGTGTACGTGTGCATGCATTTTAAATAAAGTTGTTTTACTCTGAGTTATACTTGATTACTCGTTTAGCAAAAAAATTATTACAAAGTCAAATCTTTTCCGTTTTCTAGCAATTGAAATATTCTTGCCTTAATAATTGGGTGGTAAGTTCATTGGAGGACAGGTATAAGAAACATAAATCAATAATCAGACTCTTCTTATTACAGACTTGATGAGTTCAGAGCTGTGATGACTGATGAACATGCTAGTAGTAAGTTTTGAAATAGAGGGAAGAACATTTGTAATGTATTAATTCATGGATGCCTGGCAAGGTAGAAGTGTTTGTGTGAGTTCTGCATAGTGTGTGTCACATTTGTGTGTTTTGTTTGTGTCTGTGTGTGCATGGGTGCATCAATGTTTGGGCTTATGTGTGTGCATGTTAGATTTAAAAATCTGTAAGATGCAAGTAACTAAAATAGAAATCTACACATGCAAACATCTCATGTAGACTTCAATGTTTTTCAACTTAGTAAAATGTTTTCCATACTAAGGACAGCTGTCTTGTAACTTCTACAAATTGCTATTGTGGTATTTCTTTAGCACAAATACTTTATTCCCCCAGCATGTGACAATCAAATAATCTTGTTTTTTTTATAAAAAAGAATAATGAAGAAATAATAATCCTCTGTCTTAACCATCTGCCAAAAATGTAGCTTTCCAGTTCACGATGCAGCAGTACCTGCTGAGAGGTATGACCCGTTATGTGCTACCCAAACATCCCTCCCTGCCATATCTATTTCCTGACTCAGCATGATGGGCTGCTACCAAACCAGGTCTGACTGTCCCAGTAGAGCTAGTCTGCTTGACCAAAGAGAGCAATTTCCAAGTCCACAGAAGCAATGTTCAAAATGAGCAGTATTTGTTTTTTTCACTCTTTGAGCAAGAAAGAAACACATACTAGTAAGGCAGGCCTAAAAAGTTAACTGTAAATTTTCTTCTAGATTTTAAATAAGATTTCAAAGTGCAGTTAAACTAAATTCCCTTGTCAGCTGATGAAATCTTGTCTATAAGATATATATATGCTATCTATTTACAATATACAATACATCAGCTTTTTTTTTTGTATGTAGAAAATAGAATAAGAAGAAGTTATTTCTTCAAGATAATTTGAAATGCCAATTACAAATGGGACTTCAAAGTGGTATAAAGACCCCAGTTCAATATCTACTAAGTAACTCTACCCTTTGGAAATTTTTTGGATTATTTCAACAGAAGACTTTTAAAAATACCATTGACTTAAAATACCTATTACAACCCTCAATTTCCTCTTGCCTTTCATGATGTTCTGTCTGGGATTGGGAAGGTGAAAGCTATCAAATTAAATGGCACATTTTCCCCATTGCTGCTGCAGGAAGCCCATAAACAGAGCTGACCAGAAAGCAGGATGCCATTTCAATCAGAGACCTGGCATTCTTATAGCCCAAATAAATGCCCTGAGCAAAATCTGTCCCTTTCTTTTGCTAAGCTCAGAACTTCATAGCACTTCTGAATGAAAATACTTCAAAACAGGAATGTCAATGGAAGCTGGTTTATTTTTTTTCCTTCAAGAAGAGTTTTAATCTTTTTTTTTCCTCTTTTTTTATTCAGCCACAAAAGGCCATATTTTCAGAAAAAGCTTGCCACCAACAGATGGGCATCAACTGTCAAAAGAACTTGTCTCAGTAAGGTACCAAAATTGGTAACCACATTTTCAAAAGCGATCAGCACATTTTAAAGTCTCTTGAAACTCTTGCCATGTATGTGACAATGGGAGCTGAGCTGTTGGGTACTGAGTACTTCTGAAAATCTGACACTCCTTTAGGGGATTAAGTTGGAACTGCATCTTTTTGAAAGCTTGGACTCAATCATGATGTGCTGAGCTCTTTTTTAAAATAGAGATCATACGTGCATCTTTGAGAGGGAGGTGTCATGAAGGATGTCTGCACTAGACATGAAATTTTGTATGGAAAGCTTTCTTATTAGGAAACATTATTAATCAAAACTGCACATTGAAGTGTGGTGAGAGGAGGATAATTTAGGGAGGCAGAGAGCCCCAGACTTCCTTTCCTTTCCTATGAGATTCTGCACTGACATGACATTTCTCTTGCCTTTATTACTAGAAGATAGGTTAGTAGTATTCCCCTTGTTTCAGGTCAGTGACTGACATGAAACCTTTGTGTTGAAAAAAAAGCCTGCCTCTGCAGATCACTTTTACCAAACTGAGAAGCTTGAAGAATGGAAATTTTTACTAAATTTGATCTAGCTAAATTGTTTTGAAGGTTGTGAAAAAGAAAAGTGCAAATTTTGCCATTGAAAAATTCCAGTTCCGGAGAAATCTTTGTCAGTTCTGTGCTGCAAATACATTCCAACCTGGGCTGATAAATTGTGACCTAAGTGATGTGAACCAGCTTTGTGAAGCCTAGAAATGCTAGCTCTGCCACAATGACTGCAGCATCACATTCATGTGGTTTTCATTTTTTTTCTTTACACATCTTTGGTATTACCACTATTGATTTCTTGATTGCACTGTAGAATTTAATAGTCTCAGTTTTGTGCTGAAATGTCAGCTTTATTTTATTTGGGCTAAAACCATGCAACTACTCAGGTGCAGAACAGCTCTGGGGGATATTTCAGCTATGGAGATATCCATGACAAACTGTCATTTATTGGTTTTGCACAACCAGGTATTTCTATTCTTTTTTTAAAGATTGCAGTGCATAGAATTGTGAAATATGGCTAGAGTAACTGATACTCTCTCATCAACATGAATAGATGTTTGTTGGCCACTCTAAAGGGAGATGAATGAATGGGTATGAACTGTCTAATTACATCTATGGCATTTATTTCTTTTAGCTCCATTTTACTAACTTCTTCAGCTACTGCACAGCTGCATCTTGGAGTGAATTCATCATGATGTCATTATCCACCAGCTTTATTCTAATAATACATAATAATATCTGTTGAGCACAAGTGATTATGGCAGTTCCTATGGAAAATATCTTCTCAGTTTCATTTAAAGAAATTAGTAAAAAAAGAAGAAATATATCTCATTTCCCACTGACACTTGTAGGCATGGATGGACCATCTGGGCTCTGGAAAGGGGTGAGGAAATCTGTAAACAATACTGGTTAAGTGCAGTTCTGTGTATCATTGCACCAAGATCCCTTCTTAAAATCATGTGCTGAAAAGCAATGCTTTTCATAATAATCCATGCGTTTAATAAGAATTTATTTTAAAATATTCGTGGTTTTCATGTGTAATAGTGTGTCTGAACCTTTCAGCCCTGATTTAAACCATATATTCTTTCTAATAGGGAATAATTCTCCTTCTCTTTCATTCAGTGTGGAAGACACTGCTGACCACCAATAAGTGAAAAGAACTGTGATTACAATCTCTTTTTCACTATAGATTTATCCTATTAGTATAAAAGCTAGAGTAGGGAACAGCACTTTCCAATCAGATTATGAGATTATCAAATGAACTTCTGAGTTTCACTCCAAGAATTCAACTGGGTGAAGAAACAAGTATTAAGTTTCTTGCAATGCTGAAGCCGTACTAAAGCAAGGTGGAAGACTATTTGCAGTCTCTCAAACTGGGACCTACTATTACAAAGCACCTGGGGCTCTGTTCTTATTTCTCTTATTGTGATATAAATTTGAAGCAGCTTCACTGGATCCAATGGCATCCAGGATGTTGCTGGACTATTACAGTCTCCTTCAAGAAACATCTTAAGAAATTTAATAGTGTTGTATGCACAGTTAGGTTTAAATGTTGCTACATGTTGAATCAGCTGATGCAGAAAAGAATGGTAATTTTACAGATATTTTTGTGTCAAGTTTTTTGTTGGAAGATGCGTGTTATCATATCTTAAGGATTATTTTCTGCTAGTGCTCTGTACATATAACAACCACAGGTATTCCAATTGTCATTAAAGAATTGGAGAATATGTTTTGGTGCAGGAGAAAGAAACATTTTCATTAAAAATTTAAAAAGAACAATGAACCAAAGTGTTAAAGTTCAGATCTTGCAGTAGGACTTTACTCATGTGACTTCAGTGTAAACATTTGGAATAGCCCTGGGGAAAGCAAGGACTGTTCTAACAGCAAAATCAGCAGGTCCTCAGACACTGAAGATTGCAAGTAAAAATGGATAGGATATTTAATAAAAATTTTAAGAAGTTCAGTCCTATTTTGAAGGCCCCTCAGCTGCCTCTACCAGTGCTCCTGCAAGACGAGGTCTCATCTTTGCACCAGTGATATTGATTACCCTTGCTGAGAATACTGTCCTAGGCTTTGGACAGGTGTTAGCTCAGGGAATGGCAGAATATTTTTCTGTTATTCCTTGATCATAGGGCAAAATGGACAACTTACTGGACTTTGGAAGAACTCTGATAAAACAGAGTTGTCCCTCCACGTTAAATTTGTATTAAGAAGCAGAACAGGTGTAGCTCCATCCTGTTGTAGCACACCTGGTCATATCAGACACGAGGTCTCTTTACCACAGAAGAAGGAGCCAAGGGAACATCCCCTATTGAACATCTCTTTCATATCCTTCTTGCCTATTTTTGTCAAGGAACATGAAAAATATCAGTAAGTTCCAAGTATTTTTGAGATCCAGCATTTTTATAGAGTTCTAGAACATTGTTAAGCCACTCTCTCCTCCTTACGATGTGGGGTCCATTACACTTACAGTGGTGCTCAGCTTAATCCATTAACAAATTAGGCTCCATCCAGACCCCTGAGCTTCAGAGCTTGCTCCATCCCAAGGCCTTTCCACCTGGGTCTGTGTTTTGCAGTCTGAAGGTTTGTTGCAAAATGTGCTTGTCTGGGTGGCGATGTGTTTCGGAAAACACTTGGGGTGGGGTTTTGGAGAATGTGTACTATAGTACTGCAAACACTTAACATGGATTTTTCTGTGTGGATTACGTTGTTTGTGTACTTTTAGGGAACTTCAGCTTTTTAAAAGCACGCTATATAGGCACTCTGCTGACAATTTACAAATCCCTGTATGAAATCTTATACCCCTCAATTAGAGTTGCCCAGAGCAGAATCCTCACCTCCAGGTCTTCCTTTGCAGATGTGATGGGCTCTGTATGTGCCAGGTCATTTTCTTATGATTCTCGTCCTACTCAAACTTGTTTTTTCTTCTACTTGTATTTCACACCACTGTGACATCGACATAGTTGGATGTGTTTGATCACGTAGGTGAAGCTCTGTGAGTGGTGTCTCTCATCTTGTAAGACATAAAGATGTGACTATGCTGCACTTTTCAGCCAGTGAGGGATTATAGACGTGCTATTTCAGCCCCTGGAACAACTAAAAGTCTACATTGCTCTTAGCTCAGGATTGCTATAAAACAAGAGGATTGCCGTAAAAAGAGGCTACCCTCTGCCCTTTCACCAGTCTGTGTTCACAGACCTCAGTATCTGCCATGTTATATTTTCCAATTTCTAAAACACTTTCTTTCCCAGATCTGCTTTTTACCTTTTCTTTTTCTTTAGTAACCAGTACAGAAAATTTATTGTAAGTGGAAGCCTTGAGTATAACAGATGACTTTGGGACCTAAAATAACTGCAGCTAGGTTCATGGCAAGAACTGACTGAAACTCAGTTATAACAAGTTGATTAGAATGTTAATTGAATTTCATTTTTATAATTCCTATAATATACTAGAAAATAAGTGGACTGCACATAAATAAAATACATAAGAATAATTTAAGCTCTGTGCTGGATTTCTCAGTGTACATTTTTCTTTATAGCACTCTAATATATTTTAAGATATTTCTGCTTAGTTATTCAATTCAGTGAATGCAGCATTCCTCAGCTACCCCAATAGCAACATTTATAAAGAAGATTTGAGCTATTTTTTATAGTTAAGAAAGACTAATCAGTGTAACATACAACTCTTGATAGTAACACTAGATAAGACACAAGTTTCTGCAAGAATAACTGTTTGATATTAGTGCCATAGTGACCACAGTGGAAAAGGTATCAAGTGTGAGAATATCTAAAATAAAGGAGAAGCTCTTCTGCATTTGACTTTGTCATCATTTCTGTACAGAAATTATATACACTTTTCAACAGCTCTGTTGGTATGCAGTGCGCCATCAGTCATGTCCTATAGCTTATAGACAAGTTCTCCTAAATTACATGTGCCAGGTACTGCATGTGGGCATAATTAATTAGCTGCAACAACATATGATGGGGAATAAATGCAGAAAAGCTTTGGGGGACGGATGTGTTTCACGTGCTGAGTATGTGTTGATGGTTCCATGAAAATGGTGGTGGGAGGCATAAACAGAAATGCAATCTGTACAGCCCTGAAGTTATTTTTCTGCTTATCACTAAGATCTCAGCTGGAGCAGCATACCCAATCTAAGCCACTATATTTCATGAAAATGATGAACCAGTTGCAGAGATTTTCAAGGAAAAAATAAAAATGAGCAGAAGTTTACAAATCCATGGTCCATGTGCAAAAGATTAAACTAAGTGGAATTATCTGTGTAGAAAGGCTGACGCAGGATGGGAGGAAGAGTAGGAATCAGTAGTTTTAAATTCCAGCAGGGAATAACTGAAGTTGAGCATTAAGAAAAAAAATTCTGGTAGTACTAAAGAGCTGGGGCAGCTTGCATTGGAGGCTGTGAATTCAGCACCGCTGGAGATACCGACAAATTGGACTAGCACATTCCCAGTATGATCCGCATGGTTGTGATGCTGAGCACAGGAATAGGTCCGTGACATCTCTTGGTCTTTACCAGCCTATGCTTGAGCTGGTTGGGATTATGTTCTCTTCTTGTTTTAAGTGAAAAAAAAAAAATCAAGATCTCCAATCCGTGTTTCTTTCTGTTTATTTGTAACAAAGAGACAAATAGGTAAAAATAGTGGAGAAACACTAAAAAAATAAAAAAGTTTAGATTTTTAAATATTCTTTTATCAGTTTGTGTAGCTCTTTATTTCTAGGTAGTCACTTTTGATTTACATTTGTGTGTATGACAAATTAAAACCAGGCATCTGTATCACTAATTAGCCTACATTTGCTTAGTGCTAGAAAGACTACATTCACCCACAGGATAAATTTAGGCAGATATTAGATAAGTCTCTCTGTGCATCACTATTAACAGTATAATTGTAGCAATAATTTAATATGCATCTCATTTAGTCTCTCCCTGCTTTCTCTGCCATATCATCCCTGTGAGCAGACAGTGCTTTGTGCTGCTAATTCCTGCTTTTCATGCCATTGTGTTTGTCTTGCACATCCTTGGCTATACTTTAATGTTACTCGTTTATCCTTTTTTTTCTTATTTTTCATTGAAAGGTGCCAAATGTCACTATAAACATTTGAATATATCCACCTATGTCCCCTCATATTACTTTGATGCGTATTATCTACTCCATCAGAAACATAGCCCAAAACACAAACCCAAAATACAGAGGCTGAGACCCTTCAAAGCATTTTTTTTTTAGAAATTCAATACAGGACATTCCTCAGATTGCTTGGAAAAATCTTCTCAGTTATTTGCTTTTAGCTCTTTTGTCAGTGCAGTAAGTGCCGTGTCGTAGCAAAACGCAGCCCTGTGCTGTCTGATCAGTTTTGCAGGTAATGAGTGGGTTAAAATACTTTGAGGAAATATTTTCTTACAGTACTTGCTATCAAAATTGGCTGAGTGATGCTGGCACATCTGTGAGTTTAACAGTGTCATGCTTCAGTGCTGATGCATGATAAAATCCTGTCAGCTCAGTCACAGAGCAGGCAAACCAAAAATTAAAAGAACATAACTACAGTATCATTAAAAACAGGCAATGCTACTGTACCTAAAGAGTCCCTGGTGTTAACTAAAATCATGGCCCACCAGTAAATTGCGCAGGGAGACACTTGAGACTACATGTTGGGACTGCAATCTCTACAACTAATTTAATTACTAATTTAATCTGCTACTTGTAGATTAGTTGCCCAAGAACAGCGCTGTCATGTGTCAAGCATCCGCAAAACAGACGAAGGTGAATTGCAGTTTTGGCTGCAAAGGCTTTTCTTTTAATGGGGAGCATCTAATGAGCAGATGTATTCAGAGCAGGAAGACCTGTGCCAATGTGACAAGTTGCTGAGGTTGGTAATAGATGTGGCTGGAGACAGAGCTTCTGTGTGGAAAAGATTTTGGGGAAAATTGCTATGTGGATGTATACAGTTTTTTTACAATATGGTTACTTGCACCTTAAACTAAAAAAAAAAATAAATCCACTATCAAGGAACTTGATTGCCAAATATGTTTTACACCACAAAGAGTTAAGTGCAAGTAGCTGCTGAAATACATAGAATTATCATCATAACATTAGCACCACCAGTTTATGTTCTACCTTTCATCATTACAGAAGAATACTGTCCTTGTGGGATACGTGTGAATAGCCCTATTTATTACCTTTTAAAATGGGTTAAAATAGTTCACGATAATTATCCTTGCAATTTTATTTGCACTCTTTCAACACATCTACTTCAACATCACTTACACCTTTTCCTTTTACCCCACCAAAGTCTGGCTGCTTACTGGACTTCTCAATTGCAGATGATAAAGTACATCAGAGGAAGAAGAGGCAGAAGGATTAGTGCTGCCCTCTGATGCAAGAGCTGTCTTGTTAAAAAAGAATAAATAACAGTGTCCTTTGGGTCCCATTCTAACATCCCTGAACTGAACAGATTTAGTACATGTCAATATGGGAGTGTGTCTATCTGCCTTTTTCAGCCAAGGTTACTGTCTGGAGTAGGTGCATGGGAAGAGGACCCCAAACAACAAGTAGGACATGACCCACCATGGTCTGGTTTGATAAACCAGGAGGATCTTTTCACAGCCTTGGACCCAAAGCAGAAGATGAGGTTTGCAGCAATGTTTTACTGTCTTCGCAAACCTGAGGATGCTGAGCAATGTGACCCATGTGAAATGGGAGCAGCAGACTCATTCTGCTGTGAAGGGCTTGAAAGCCTTCCAAAAAGTTAAGGTGTTTGAAACACATTATTGAGTTTTTGCTCTCAGCCTGGCCACAACACAGAAGTAATATAAAAATATAGAGGTGACTTGTTCTCTGGTCTGAAACAGAACCAAGGGATAAAAGAACATTTCAAGGATTTAAGTCCCTGATCACAGCCAGCCGATAAAAACAATCAAGAAAAGTCTTTCACAAGTATTTGTTTGACTTTGAAAATCAAACTTGATTTAGGGCTGCATTCTCTCATCTTCTCATAATATTTGAACACTCAAGTTTCACTACTAAGGATATGCAGAAAGAGCAGGGTATAGCTCAGACACTTAGCTGTCCAATTTAAATTTTTCTTTTCACCTTTCTAAACTCACAACTTCCTTGTAACATGTGAGCTGCATAATATTGTTCATTTTTTTGTTTGATTCGTGCAATAAAATTGAACAAATTGCAGCAGCTACAAGAAAATAACCAAATAAGTGCTGGTGCTGTCCAGTTTTATAATGTGGAAGATTGGGCAGAAAAAAACACTACCTGGATTATGTAAAAGTAATTTAAATTATACTTTTACCTCTAGAGGTTGGACTGGATGATCCTCGTCGTCCCTTCCAACCTGGTATTCTATGATTCTATAATGTTTGAAGCTCTTGGCAGTCACAGATCCTTCTTATGCTTGGTGTTATACGAGAAGATAACAAGAACTTACAACCAAAGAGTTGCACAACATGAATTATTTCATAGGCATTACGGAAAACTGCAAGTAATGTTGGTGACATGCAAATAGAGAGCGAGAACTTTATGAAGGATGGCATGTGAAAGTAACAGAGCGAAAGATCTCCTCTAAATAAAAGGAAAGATCAAAAATTGTGGCAGGCGGTGAAATTATTAAAATATGTGGAAAGATTAATAGTAAGCAGAGGTGGGTTTCCCAGCTGATGTGTTTCCCCATTAGACTAGGAGAGGACATGAAGGGAACAACCAATTAGGGAGAAATCAGCAAAAGGAAAATAAAATACAGAGATGCCTTTCCAGTAATGGCAATTCATCTCAGCAGCTTCTTGCTTGCTACAACCCCTGTTTCCTCTGTCAAAGAAGATGTTGATGGGCCCAATACCCAAGTTACGGTCTCCTGAGATGATTATGGAGGTATCTACTTCTGTAGATTATTAGTTGCGCTATGGTAGCAGCCATGATCACAGTGACAGATCTAGTCTATGGGCTGAGCAAAGAACAACAACAACATCTCTGTGCAACAAGAAAACAGCAAAAGCTTAGGCAGAGATAAGTGTGGGCTTTTGATGTTGGGAGTATATACTCATATATATATGTGGTCAATATAATGCTTGCTCATAGGAACATTACAAATATTGCACTACTTTTTAAAAAAATTGCACTTTTTGGTGGGATAAGCAGTAACAAAGATTCAGTGGTCTTAGGAGGGAAGCCCTTCTTCATAAAGAACCCAAAAGGCAAAATCTCTTCCTTCTTATCAGGTAATGGCTTAGTTTTGGCTCCTGTAAGGATATCTGCTCCCAGGAGAAGGGTCGTTAATATTAACTGGATCATTCAGGGTGATGAGCCCCTGCAGTCACCACTGAATGGAGAAGGAGGTTGTATGAACCAAATAAAATGCACCTGAATATCCAGCTGTATGGAATTTATTCTTCACCCTCCTCAGATAGGCTGAATCATCGCTCCAATTCCAAAATCAAAGGTTATCCCTTTTTGATGTGATTCTGTTGCTCCTCTTGAGGCACTCTGTCCCCCTGCATAGTTAGGAAAAGGAGGAAGATTAACTCCATGACCACTTTGCACTTTTGATAGAATTAGCAGAAATT
>NW_010206459.1:137536-141996 GCF_000695765.1 Mesitornis unicolor | reverse complement strand
TCCTGCTGCAGCTTTGGTGCTTTCCTTGCTGCTTGCGATCCTTTTGGCCTTTGAATATTTTAATTTTCTGACAGTTTAATGTGAGGATGTAAAATGAGGCTCTTTATTTTTGCTCTTTCTCAAGTTATTGTAACAAAGCCACCTTTTCTTTCCTCTCCTGAGCTGTGCAGCATCCAGTCGAGCTATCCCTGATGTGAGTTTTGTTAATCACATGGGTATATAGCATGGCAAAAGTGTCGCAGCAAGCATAATTCCACCTTCTGCATTGTGCAGTGCATCTTTAAGTACAGAAATTCAGAGGGAAAATGCATAGCTCAGATAAAATAACAAATGGGATTATTCCTGCGGGAGCAGGGCTGAGGTGTGGTGTTCAGCATTAGCCTGCAAAAGCAATACTGCTGACCCAAGGCCACCCAGCATCTGAGTCCCAAAATTACAAGAGTGGCTGGAAAATATATATAGTCATCTGGGGTTATTTTAATTTGCCTTATGGTTTTGAAGCCTTTGTGCTGAGGCTCTGTGTTTGCACTGACTTCACATCTGCAAGCTTCTCTCTGGAATCTGAAGGGACAGAAACTTGGCTTTTCATTAGGAAAAAGAAAGATGTGGAAATTCACATGCAATCTCTTGATACCAGCCACTGGCTCTTCAAGGCAATCTCCAAATAAACTTGCAAGAGTTATAGCTGCTGCTCCAGAAACTGCAAGATTTGGCCAGAAGTAAGGACTGCAGGCGGTTTCCTCTCCCACCTTTATGGCTCAATTAATCTGATCAGTTTACAGAAACTCTTAATTTTAAAAATCCACTCTCATCTTACCTACTGTCCCTAGAAAAATGAGTGCAAGACCCTCTCAACAGGAAAGGAGAGAAATTCCTCCCTCTTTCTCTCTATTGTGGTGCCCTGACACATCAGCTCTGTGGCATTTAGACTATTTTATGAGACTTCCTTTTCCCCTGAGGATGATCCTCAGCTCTGCAGAAGTTTCTGACATTTTTGTCTCATCACTGATGAGAAAGAAAAGTTGGAATGCCAAGCTTCCTCAAAACTGTCTTTAACACTCAAAAAACCTCAATAGCCTTTAAAAGTATATATAAAAATACTAATATACAATATAAAACATTTACTTAATATAAAAATAACCTTTTATTGAAGTGGTTTGCTCCAGTTTTTCTACTTCAACTTTTATATTTGTAAATGCTATATTGTGATTTATACTGTCATGTAAAGGTCACGTAAATGAAGTTGAACATGAAATGCATGATCTTACAGGAGCAATGTGTTCCAGTAATATTTCAGTTGAGTTTTGACAAAGGCAGTATTGTTTGAAAAAATTTTCTCACAAATGCCTACTAATTTTCAATCAACAGCAGTTTACTTCACTTATTTTCCGTGAAAATTGATTTTTTCAGAATATAATATAAGAAAACTAATAAAAATATCCCTTTCCCAGCAATCGTTGAAAAAACTTAAAGATATATTTCTCCAGATTTTTACAGCAGTGATGTGTGTGACGATAAGGACCAGAAAGTTGTCACTCTTTGCCTGTGATTCTTTTTATAGTCATTAAGATGGGTATCTTGAATGTCAAGTTTATGCACAGGCCAGAGATGACCACCTCTCATGTTCTAGTGTTGCTGCATTAGTAGACCAGTCCTACAATTCACAAAATGTGTTTTCACTTAAGCTTGTGGCAATTTGAAAGTTGTTTTTACTTTCTCAGTTATAAACTGGTTTTCAGTTTTTGCTCCTCAGTGTAATATATTTGGGTATGGATGTCTGAGTTATTCTGGAGTAATAGGTTCTGTACCCCTACAAAGACTCTAGCTTTTGTCTCACTTGTATTAGCAATTTTAGTTTTTCGTGCGACCTCAGAACTGCAAAAGTGACTACAGAGATTTTTACTGGAACCATGGAGTTTCAGGAACTTAAATAGAAATTACCATTAGGGTGCATATATGTCTCTCTGGAGTGTGAATATGAAGTTTTTACTGCACGTACACAAGAGGTCCTGCACAGACATAGGGAAAGGAATTGCTTACAGAACAGAATTGAAAAAAACATTGCCTAGGTTCTTTTTTTATTCTCTTGAAAGCTCTTTTGCTTGTTTTATATTGTCACCTTCATCCTCTTTTCTTTCTTAATCTATTGTACAGAGGATAAGTATCCAATAATGTTCAAATGCACTTTGCAATCTCCCAGTGTTCAAATAGTTCCCAAATTAGACATTTTAATGAATTCACTTCTTCAACTAATAATGCTGTTATTTTTACCCACTGAACTCTGACACCTGGTTATTATATTTAGCTTCACTTTTGACGGGTGCAAAGCACCTAAAACACTTACAGACAGCCTTGAAATCTGCAGTGTTCACAAAATACAGAAATCTTGACAGGGATCTGATCTCTTTGTTCACCTCTCAATTTTATTTTTTTTCATTTTATGGTCCTGAAAGTTGCACTTTTCTGTTCGTTTCACCAAAGTAATGAAAGCAGTGTATTTATTGAACTTGTTCTATAATGCTGATGGCTGTGATGACTGAGCAGCAGAGTTTGAGACCTTTGCAGCCATCCCATAGGTCTGTGGTTTCTATTGGCAACAAGAGTTTCAAATACGGATCAAGGATAGTCTATTTAAAAAATGTATGGCCAAACAGCTCTTACTGCACACTGTGGAGAAGAAAAAATACCTCTGCCTACAAACACTGCCTTAAATCTCTCAAGATGTTATTTTATCATGACTTCTGAGACAGAAAAATAGCTTTTATGGTTTTTCTCCGTTGTACAGTCATCAAAGTCACCTTAATTGGGAAGCAATGGACAGTCAATATCTAATTTGTTTGATTTTTTTTTAAAGTATAATTGTTAGACTTGGAATATTTCGCATTATGACCCATATTTATGGAAGAGTATTCATATTAAAACAGCAAGACGTAATGCATTAACCGCTCCAATATCAAAGCAGCAACTTGTTGTGCTTCCTCTGTCCAACGTGCTGCCCTCCCCAGAGGTTTTCTTGAGGGACCAAAAGCTGTCTGGTTTTTTTTTGGACAGGACACCCAGGGAGCCCTCTGATACCAGCACCTTTCGCAGTCCCCTCTGTAACCTGTTCATGGTGCATACCTGAGGCTTGCTGACTGTGATGTTCTTCTGCTGCTAAGTCACCTATTATAAACCTTTTTCTTGTTGTCATTAATCCATCTGTCAAGAGAGAGAGAGGTACAACTGTTCCCAGGACAACTCTCCTGGCAAAGTGGGAAACATATCCTCCTTGTAAGATTTGTAATTAGGAATAAGCCAATAAAGAAACAAAAAAATAAAGAAGAAACCAGTGTGCTGGTTTCTGAATGCCTTTTCTGAATGACTCCATCTTTCTGGGAATATAACTTTCTGAAAAATTATGCTGGACGGATATATAGTTTTGTTCTATTGCAAGCTTTACATAAGATAAACCTATATTTTTTGTCACCTTGCTTCAGCTGTGAAAACAATTTATTTGAGAAACTAAACAAGAGGATTATCTGAAATGCTGGGAATACTTTGGCATAGTTTTTGATATCAAATGTCTTTGGCTTTTTGCTGTGTGTTGACTGCTCATCAAAACATCAGCCCTTCTATGCCATGAGTTTGGTGCGTGGGAGAGGGACAGTATTATATTTCCAAAGAAAATAGAGACCCAGCCTTCTTGGATGGCTTTTTCACAGGTTACAAATAAAGGCTTATTAACAGTGTTAGCAACTTGTGTTAGAGACCTTGGATGGGAATCACTGTCTCTTCTCAGGAAAAGAAAAGCAAATAAACCCACGTGCTCTGTAAAATCGTTGTTGCTCAATTAGGGAGTACATCAGTTTTGGTAGTGTGTACAGATCACGGTGCTCATGTATCTGGAAAGTTCAAGCTTTCCAGTTGGAAACTTGTCCATATTGCATCTCTTTCCTTCCTGCAGCTAATTTGTAAAAATTTCTTTAAAAAATTGGAAGATTGAAAGGCAAGAGGAAAAGAAATACCTGAATCTTTTGTCCCAGTGGCATATAGTCCATGCTCAGTTTGTGCTTAATTTTGAGTTCATAAGCTGAAGTTCTCAGAGACAGAAGAGCAGTAGACAGAAAGCTTTTTGACCCCGTGAGATTTTCATTTCTGCTAAAGTCATGTAGGCAATTCATGACTTCAGGCTGAAACATCCCAAAGTGTCTTTGGTCATTATTAATTTTATCATAAAGTAAAATAGGGAGAAACATTCTTTTGTGCTCCAAGAACGAGTATCCCAATAAGAGCAGTCCTTTGCTCTGAATTCTCCATTATTTAAAGGGACAGCACAAAACCTTGGAAACTCTTTACCAGTTGCACAGCTCCTCCCTGGCTAGGTCATTCATCCTTAGCAGCCTGGAGATACAAAGTCCTTGCTGTTCAAAGGAGAGAAGGAATAAAAAGGCAAACATTGAAATGGTTTAACTTTTTATTCC
>NW_010206459.1:133527-137505 GCF_000695765.1 Mesitornis unicolor | reverse complement strand
CTGAATATCATATATATCACATTCACTAAAGAAGTGGTATAAAATGAATATCAGATTATCAACACTCACTGCCAGCTTTGACACCTTTCATATACAGAAACTGGCAATTGCTTTTATTTTTCAGTTCCTGGGCAAAATTACATCCTCTGCAGGGGACCTCAGTTCTAATCCAGGTAGGCAGCAGTTTCCAGACCTTGCAAGACTTTGTTCACAGTACATAATCTGCCTTCAAGTTACAGAACAATGTTTCAGCACTAGACTCAGATAATCTATTTTTCTTTCTCTTTTTTTTTTTCTCCCCTGAACAAATTTACCAGTGGCACCTTGCCTTTTATGTTGCTTGAAAGTGAGTTTTTTATACTCACATTTGATCGTGTGCCCATTCAAAAGGGCCACCTGCAGACATAGTGATCACAAAAAAATTCCTCTTAGACCAGATACTTCTCAAAGCAGCTGTTAGCAGAACTCCTGGAGCAGCAGCGTTTCAAGAAATGGGAAACCAATGGTGAATTTTAAAGTAGAGCCTCCAGTCTTTTCTCTTTCTAGTCTGGATTTTGGTTCTAGTCCTGTTTCCAAAAGTCCTTACTGTAGTGCTTGCTTATGGAAAGAGGTGTCCATCCATTGCTCTCCCACACATTGATTTCCCATACCCTGGGTGACAGCAGAGTGTCTTGAAAAGAGAGCAGGTTTTCATGTATGGACACGCAATGCTTTTTTCAAATTGCATGGGATCCTTCTGCCTGCTGTGCTTAATTTTAAAATCCCACTAGGTCATAAAATAAAATGTTTGCTCTTCATTTCTCCCCAATCTTGTACCACATTTGATTTAAAAAATACTTGGCTGCAGCACAAATTTCCCCTTATTGTAGCAGGTTTGGCCTGCAAATTTATTTTTGTATCATCCAATCTAGTGGCACAAACACTCTAAAAGTTGTTTCCACCCTCACACACACACCCACAACCCTCCACACTCTTTAATCATTACTTGTGTTTCAAGGTTATGCTTTTGTTTAATCTCAAAAGTCTGCATTATCTACTAACAATAAAAGCTCACTTCTTGGTTTTTTTGGTATGGATGAATCTTCTGGATGTTTCTGTGACAGTTCACAGTATAATGGCTTTCTTTAAAACAGACTTGTAATATTTTATGTCATTTTTGACCAGCCAACACCTCAGTCTTCTCTGTTGATTCTTCAATGGTACACGACACAAATTTGCTCCTTGGTCTAATTTTCTGTGATGCTTAATCTATATTCATCATATAGGATCAAACTTTCCTGGGGTCTGGGCCATTATATTGACATAGATATATACCAGTCTTGTCTCATGAATAGCTAGTGGTGGAATCATGATCCCTGGAGAGGGAGGATTTCAAATAGGCTTTGGTGTTGGTGAGACGAGCAGGGAAGTTGCAAACTTGGTTATTGAGGCGGCAGCTGAGATGCAAGAGAAGTATAAAAAGAGAAGGAAATAGAAAAATGTGAAAAAAGATTTTCAGGAAATATTGCTGAGGAAAGGAGATGAGAGATAAGCTGATGCAGGGAGCTGAATCCCATACAGATCTGCTGCTTTGTCAAGGAGCAGATAACGTGTTGTTATGGAGACTTCTTCAACATCATCTTTTCCACAATGTGAGGTGAAATCCTTGGGAGTACAGTATGTCTGAACAGATTTGAGTCATGCGTCAGTAGGGCTCTGTGGTCCAAGTTACTATTTTTTTGCTTTGGGGATTCAGGACACAGAGCCCATTTGGGTGATCATATGAAGTGTTTTCTTCTGCCTGTCTTTCTGTCATTGAGCTTTGAAAGGGCAGTGAACACCTGAGGTTAAACAGATGCACATGTTCTCTGTAGGAAAGGGCAAGTACAGCTGTCTCTTCTGTATCTAAAAGAATGTGAAACAATGGCAGAAGAATTATTTCTGTATGTGGGCTTCTAGAAAACAGCTGAATTTCCAGCACTGTCACTAATCCAGAGATTAGAAAATGAAATTCCCTTGCACTTCTGGCATCTGCTGTGGAAATAAAAGAAAAAAATATGGGGGAGAGGAAAATTGAAAACATTACCTCTATGCCTTTTCCACTTTGCCATTCCATGCTTTAAAATTGCTTAATTGTTCATCAGCTTCACAATAGAAATGCCTTTTATTTTTTTTCCAGGCACTTAGAGATGACTTAAGTGTCATTTACTCAATTGGCAGAACAAAGAAATCAATTTATGGATCAGATTGTCTCTGTTTCTTTATTCTTTAAAATAATTTACTTTATTGATTTAGTGTGCTTGAAAGGTGAGGGATTGACATAATTACAGCGCAGAAGTGTCACTTCACAGAATCAGGTCATACACTTACTTTTTTGCTAAAGCTAGTGTTGAAAAGGTAGGACTTTGTCAGCTTTCGCTTGCATTTAAATATAAATTCCCTTTTTTGAAAAAAAAAAGGAAGGGAAACAAAAAAGCAACTAGCTCCCTAGCACATTCTGAACCATATTGTGCCAAGTATTAGAAATAATAAGAACATGATAATAAGACTAAAGACTGCTGGAAAAGCCAACAACAGCTCAAACTTCTTCACCCACAACTGATTGCAGCCCTCTGAATCCAGTGGGAAATGTCCTACTGGCAGCTGGGAGTGTTGTCAGCTGTGGTCCTTGTGAAGTTGATTGAATTCATTGGGATGTTGACTAAGTCCCTCACAACTTCCTCATAATCTGCTCTCCTTTCTGCCTCCTAAATACACCCGCTTGTTCACATGTCCATGTCTTATGAAGGAGATGCTGGTGTGCCAAGTCAATGCATCCACGTTCACGTGCACATCCAGCTCAGTCAGTGGCTGAATATTTATGATTTCATAGCTGTGTCCAGCCTGGGAAAAGATATCCTCTCTGAAGACATGGGGTTTTTTTAGATTAACTTATTTGAAAAAGAAGAACTTTGAAACATTTGAGTCCTATTAGATCTTCTTGAACATTACAAAAAGCTTCAAGGAATAATTCGAAATTCTAGTTCCCAGATACCTTTCTTTTTCTTCCTTTAAGCTGAGATTCCAGCTTCTTCTAGTTATGTCAGTACTTTGCATTTTCCTTTTAACTACTTGGCTGTCTGTAGTAGTGTCAATACCATAAGATATATAGGCCTTCCAAAGATCTCTAAGAACAGACATCCTTCACATAAGTCAAGACAAATTGTTAAATATAAATAAACTCTTTTCTACCCCCTCCCAGAATTTTTTTACCTTTTAGAAAGTTTATCTTTCAGAACACAGGCTCTGTCTCTAGGTGTGTGGCACTTCACTTTTTCTCTGCCCATAATGATTAGCTTTCTTGCCTTTAGAGGTCCTCAGCCAAGCAGGAACTCATTTCCATCCAAGAAGGTCACCCTGGTTCCTTTACCTTATCTGAGCAGCCTGTCCCTATTTTCTGGGGCCTTCTCATTTGTGCCTTCTGCCACGCACACAAGGCTTCAGCATCCTACAGAAAAAGAGTCTTTTTGCCCTTGTTTGGGTATGAATGTGACATAATCACTTGCGCTGTGCAGCCGGTGGCCTTATAGCACGGTCCTGAATCTCCCAACAAGCAATGGCAACAACTTAAAAGTCCTAAACAGGTATGACAAATTCCCCAGCTTCTTCTAGGACTATTGAAAACATGAGGGAATGGGTTGGTCTTCAGAAGCAAAACTGGCAGTGGAGTCTCCACGGTGGTGAAACCTAGGGCAGACCTTGATATCCTGCAGTGCGACCATCACTCCACTTTCTAATACGGTGCATTGATCTCAGCTCATCTTAACAGGAAGGGGAGCCCACCAGCTTCCTACAAGCCAGCTATCCCTATCCACAAGTGCTTATAGAGAAGCAATTTCGGGCGAGTGTCAGGAGGAAGGAGCCAGGCTCTTCTCTCTGATGTTAAATGATAGGACAAGGGGCAATGGGAGCAAGCTGGAGCATAGGAGGTTCAACCTGAACATGAGGGAAAACTCTTTC
>NW_010206459.1:100358-133496 GCF_000695765.1 Mesitornis unicolor | reverse complement strand
AGGGTGACAGAGCACTGGACCAGGCTGCCCAGAGAGGTCGTGGAGTCTCCTTCTCTGGAGACATTCAAAACCCGCCTGGACGTGTTCCTGTGTGACCCAGTCTAGGTGATCCTGCTCTGGCAGGGGGGTTGGACTGGATGAGCTTTTGAGGTCCATTCCAACTCCTAACATTCTGTGATTCTCTGATTGGGGTTTTGTTTTGGTGTTGGTTGGTTTTTTTTCATCTGAAGGATCATCTGCTGACAGCAACCAATAGATATCAGTGGAAATCACAAAAAGCCTAAAGAGCCAGATGTGCCTACTGATCCATAATAGAAATATCTTGTATGAGATTATTTCATCTGATCTTAAACCTTGAATAACAATGGCACTATTAATAAATGGTTATTTACAAATGGGAACCTCTCTTGAAAGTGTAATTTGTTATGGAAATGACTACAATATAATATACTTCAGTAGTATTTATATATATTTGTGTGTGTGTATATATATATATACACATTTACCTGCTTATCAAGGAATTTATATATATAAATATATTTGTGTGTATATATATACACACACATACACTAGCTTATCAGGGAAATGGCAATGCTGACATATTGCATCATTCTGATCTTGAAATAACTCATTGTAAAAAAACATTATCAATTGTGGTGATTACCGTATTAAGAACTTGGATTGCTGTATTTGAACCTGTTTTGAGAAATAACATCTTACATAAATTTCACATGTGTTTTGGGTTTTAATTGTAAAATAAGCATGCCATTTTCAAATTGACTTTAGACTGAGAAAAAGCCCAGTGGAACAATAATATTATCTAAATCACATACGAGCCTGCATCTAGAATGAAGCAACTACACAACCAAATCAAGATAGCAAGGGGCTAAATTTCACTTCTAGCAGGCTCCCACTGGTACACTCTAGTTTTCACTTTCCCTTTGCTTGAGAAGACAGCCTTACATGAAAGACTTAATAAAGTATAACACAAGCCTATGGGTTTTGTTCTTAATGTATTACACTGTAATTTTTGTTATAATTAATCTTTCACCTACTTGATATGCTTAAGGATTCTGTTTATACAGTTACAGTATAAATAAAGCCAACAAACATTAGTGATACTATCTTGTAGGATGATGATAATTACAGATTAGCACATTGTAGAAAAATACCTGATAGACCTAAAAATTATATCATTAGATAAAGCTCTTAAAGACTGTAATTCATGTAAGACTTTTAATATTTTACTATACTCCTCATTCTCCTTCCCAGCTGTGATTTTTCAAGATTTTTCTGTCACTGTTCTCTATTTTTCTGCTGTACATAGTGTTTGTGGGCTACGGCAACCAATCCCCTTGGTGTTTCTTTTGCTTTAATTTGCATAAACACAGGCATATATGAATATTCAGTGACTGGCTTTGCATTAAGCAAGTGCCCTTAATCAGCTTTTCAGTTCAGTTTTATTGGTTGCATGCACAGTCATTATTTCATCCAGAAAATCTGAGGGCCTTTGAAAGCTAAACGAGGTAAGGATTGCAATTCTTCGATTCATTTAATGAAGAAAAATTGTCTTTGATTGTATAGATTCTGGGGATGGCTCAAAGCTTGCCAGTTTGCTTGGGGAGAAGGCTGCGCATATATTACTCTTACTATTATTGTTATTGTTTTTGTTGTTGTTGCTATTAACCCATGATGGCCAGGTGGGCACATGCTTCTCTAATTTGCATAAACTTCAACTCTTAATGAATAATGCATAAGGGTTATTTTAAACACTGGGCTCCTAGCGCGGCGGGCTGTATAGCACTGCGGTTTGATTGGCTCTGTGGCATTTTCATCACCGGCAAATATCCCTGTAACATGAAAGCCACTAAAGAGGCTGAATGGAATGTACAGTATTTGTTTTTTTGAAAATGTTGGCTATTTTTTCAAAGAAAATTGCACAGATCTACCCCCACCGTCTCCCTGACTATTAATGCCTCTTCTTTCCGTGAAAAATATGTTATGAACTTGATTGCAGCTGCTGTCTGTAGCCTTGACCAGTGCCTGAGATTCCTGGGGAAAGCAGCAGTCTATTTGCCTTTAACTTGCATATACATGAGCAACATGTAAATAAGAAACTGTGAGGCTGGTATGCAATGTGCGCCCTCCCATTCTCATGCTGGAGATCTCTCCACTCACCTCCATTTAAACACAGATGCCACCTCAAAAAGGAATAACTGCACACTAAATAAATGCTTTATAATGTTGGTTTGGTTTTTCAGTTCTCCTCATTTGAGGAGGAGGACTGGAGGGAGGCATTCCTTCTCATAAACTAAGGAAGTGCAATTAAGAAAGAGTTAATTGAGGACTCAGCTGCGGGGAAGGTGGGTGTAGAGAGTCACAGCTAGTTTATGTATTTAAATTACTGGAGAAAATTAGCATCATTCTCCTTATTCTTAGTTTAGTACTGAGCTTTTGTTAATGTCTTTAAATGAGCCATTAGGGGATAAAATGATCACAACTAAAACTTGCTCATTACAAAGGGTTCTGATCCAGAAGCTCATAGGCATGCTGGCCCTTGGGATAGTCAGTGTCCTGGGCAAAATATAACGTATGTGAGCGCCAAAGATGGCCAAGCAGAAAAGGAAAATTATTAAAGCAGAAGTATGATACACAACAGAGTTACAGTAAAAGCCATATTAAATGGTATGTGTAATCAGAGCATCTATCCATTAAACTGCATCGAATACAGCAACGTGTGCATTTCACAAACGATAATGAGGAGTACAGAGTTGTCTGTGGTTTTGGACTACAGGCAGAACCTTTAAACCTGAAATGGCTGGATTTTAACAATGCCACATTACTAAAATTGCACATTACACTGACTCCAGGCAACCTGGAGTAATGCGATGCAGATGATGGGAAGTTGGTGTGTTTTCTACCACGTAGTAATCTCTAATGAGAAGATACTGAATAACGAATGTATCAATTGCTATCAACTATTCCTGAGAATCTAATGCAAGGCAAAACCTAGGGAAATGAAGAAAAAAGCAAAAATGCCTTGTTTGGTTTAGTTGCTACTTTCCTCGTTTGGAGTAATGTGATTTCTTCAACCAAATATTTATGCTATTTCTTAAATGACATTAAAGGAATATTTTTAAGATGTGTGTCAGGAGGCTTTCCAGAAACATGCTTTATTACTGATCCATTTGTCAGTTTTTGTTCTACCTTTTCCTTCTAAAACAGTGCCTGGTGTTTTGAAGGGGAAACAGGGAAGTGGGTTAAAAATCAAGATGTAATAATAGAAGCAAAGAAATAATGTTACATTTTCTGCAGTATTATTAAAACTAATTTTAAATTTACATCTCCTGCCAAGCACATTTAATTAAATCTTTCAGGTTTTAATAACTTCACTGTTCATTTAATCATCAATCATTAAAAGTTTACAGCTATAATAAACACCAAGCAGTTTTTAACGCACTGTCGGGATTGTATGGCTAGTAACTTTAAAAGAGTATGCTTACCCTAGAACTAGAAGACTTTACAAAGAAATGGTGTAAAGGGTATCTGTATTAGTAAATAAATTATTATGGGGTGGTTGTAGGATGTAGGAATTTATTCTGTGCTAAGCCCTCCTTCGGTGTCTGGTTTTTCTTGCAGTGGAAAGACAATAGCTCCTTAATATCCTGACAACACTGTTTTTCACCTGTGACTGCTGTCATTGCTGCTTAGGTGAAGCTTCTAGAGGCAATGTGGGGATTTTACACATAGGAGGGACTTTAGGACTTGGCCCTTGTTGGCTGTTTCTGAACAGCAGATGATGTCTCTGTTGGCACACCAGAAGGGAAGGGAAATGCTGCCTGGGGCACCTTCTGAAATAAAGAAAATAATAAAAACAACTTAATAATAAGCACAACTTAATCATCCATAACGAGATGCGAGGAAGTGGGAAATGGTGGGAAATGCTTTAATGTCTTCTCCAAGCAAGGACACTATGAAAGGTGAAAACCCAACCCTCCACACTGGGTGCTTGGAGATAACCAAGCCAAACATGTCCCTCCTGCTTCAATGCACTCCTGAGCATCTCCAAAATACCCATCACCAGTCTTCATAAAAATACAGCAGTTTTCCTTTCACTTTCTAAATGAAACCACCATATCAGGTGAGAGCGGAACTCGCCTGCTTTGTGCAAGACAGATGGGAAATAAAACAGTGCCTGGTCTCATAGGTCTTGCTGGTGTTCTTTCTTTATTTTTCCCTAGGGGAAATAAATAAGTGCTGGAAGCATATCTTTAATAACTATGACTGGAGAATGAACTTTGAACTTAATTAATCCTTAATTGCCCAGCAAGGCAGGCCAGCAATGCGTGTGTTTTAATCCAGCTGTTTTGTAGAGTTTTAATTGAACAGGCATAAAAAATAGAGACAGAAATCTGAATATAAATGGTTTTGCTTCCACCTCCTTTTCTCCTGTGGTCCTTGTGATGGCACACTCCAGCTTCTCCAGGCTGATCACAGCATGCAACAAAGCCTGTGTTTCTACTATTGCAAAAAGTTGTGGGGGAAGAAAAGGTACCAAACAGGCTTGTGGGCTTTCTGTGTACATTTCAAAAAAAGAAAAAGAAGCAAACCTTCTCATTTTTCATTGTGAGTAACCTTTAGCCAGGCACAATACCACTGATTTTGGTTGCTCTGCTGGAGAACCAAAGGACTCAGCTCTAAAAATGAAAAATAATAGCTAGACTTAATGCAATAAATTAAGATGCTGCTTCTCCTCTCTCTCACCCCAATTTCACACTGGTGTAACACCACTGACATTAATGACGGTATTGCTGACTTAGCTTGAGGAAAGCAAGACAAAAACCAAGCTTTGAGTTTTTTACAGTTTTCTTAGTAACAAAAAAGTCCTGCAAATAGTTACTATAGCCCTTGATATAAACTACAGACTTACAATGTGTGCACCTTGAGTGTATTTCACTTTTATGCACTCCAAAAAAGCAGCACTGCACTGACACCCAGAAAACAGGTTTTTGAACAATCGTTTACCCATGCTAGACTGCCTGCCTTAATGTATTTGTATACATTTAATCTTCTGCAAATTCCTCTTGCTTCTTTTCCATAAACATCAAAAATCTTGCTACTTTTGAAGATGTTTTGCTGCAAACCACTGATAATCAGGATTTGGAATGAAAGTGCTGACATATTATTAACAGCAGAAAGCAAGCTATAATGGAAGGAAACATTTTTACATAATGAATGAGTTGTTAGCACATCCAGAACTGCAAGGCGGATCAGACCCATAGTATTTCTTTTCCTTTATATATCAGCCACTTGAGTTGTTATTATTCTCAGGAGCAAAGCAAGGCATATTAGGGAAAAAAAGTGTTTCAAATATGTGTCTGCATGATGCTACAGGAACAAAGGGATAATAGCCCTGGGTTCTGTACAATGCATTTTTACACTTGTGGAATAAGCTTGTTTTCTACAGTAGAAACAGATGTAACAGTTCAGACTTTAAAAAGCCTCTACAGATATTTTCAGCTTACATATTCTGTTTTGGTTTGGGATTTTCTCTCATAGCTCTTGTTTTTTTTCTGGTCTAGGGAGTGAAGAGTAGGAAAAAACACTGAAGGAGGTGTCTTTCAAGTGTAATTTTCAAAGAGCATTTAAAAACACCACCGGAGTTAGCACTCTCTTTTACCAGACAGTCAAAAATAGATCTGCTGGGGTGAGTCTGAGCCACTGCAGCAGAAGAAATTCAGTTCAGCAAGTGCAGTTCTTTGATCTTAACTTGGCTATGGTTTGCCCGTAAAGTCTTGGAGAAGTCATTTCAGTGCCTGCGCTCTCCTCCCACAGTGATTGTGATGTGGATTGCTGCTCATTGATCAGTTTTTGTCACTGAACACTTCTGGTGGGGCATCATTGCACTCATGGCTGTGCCTTTATATCACAGAAGAGCGACCCAGTTGTCCTCTTGAGTCCATTTTCCTGGGAAGATATGAAGAACAGGGACTGAGTTGAAAACAGTTGCCACCATAGGCTGCCTGCTGCTCTCTGGCTCTTCAGAAATTATTTAGGAAGGAGAATACATTTTATAACTCAGTCCCAGCCACCAGTGCAAGGAGAAATATCATCCTTAGAGCTCAGATGTGTTCACAGGAGGATTTCTGTAGGAGGATCTTCGAGCTTTCCTCCCCTCTGGGGACCCTCCAGTGGCCTTCTCACCTCAGTAGGATCAGGTGTCCCCTCACAGGGCTTTGGAAGGAGTTATTAACTCGCCTTCATTCATCACTTTGGGGTTGTGAAGAGCTGCATCAATGCTAAGTGTTACAATTATTTTAGCTTAGGATTACATGAGTCATTTTCTGGTTTTGCTGGAGTCTGAAATTTATTCAGTGCAAGCTGATAGTTTTCAGTAAAGAATGATGAAATCTCAGTGATGGCTTTAGTTTTACTCTATACGACCTGATGCCAGACCCAGGAGATCCCACAGAATTAATTTGGTGGAAATAAGGATTTGGCCCCATTGTGATATGAGTACACAAAGTCCAGACGTTTCCATCCCTGGAGACAGCTGACCAAATAAATACATTTTGAATATGGTCCTAGGCTGATGGGCAAAAACAAGAAACCTTTTATGTTTATGATATCATTTTCTATCTTTCCCAAATTGTAACAGAGATTTTCCCAAATATTATTATTTTTTTTTAGACTTGTAGTATAGTTGTACTACACTAAGTTAAAAAATTATGTGTAAATGTTTATATCTTTACATCTCTGCAGATGTGCAGAACATGATGGGGCTTGCACTATATCTGTTCATAAACACCAACATCATGTAATTAACAACTCTCCTTGATGTCACATAATTTTGTTTCTGTATATATTTATATAGTTTCTTATTTAACAAAATGAAATATGTCAATAGCACTAACTCCTCTTTGTATAATGTTGGAGTTCACATTTTATACGGTAAAAGGAAGTACAGTACAGCTTTACCCAGTCTCTTTATTCGTAATACCATAAATGAAAACTAACAGAAAATTGATAAGAATATTTACTAGAAATATTCTTGCTTAACCATTATTGTAAGGTTTTACTTTAGAATTCAACATATTCTGTGTACTTTTTCACAGAATTTCATTCTGATTTTGTAGCAAGGGAAGTGACTTAAACATTCTTGTCCCAGGTTTATTGACAAGAAACAAACAAAACAAGAAAATAGGTAATAAGTAGTATAGCCTCCACCTTGTGACCTCTGTGCAGTCCCCATTGCTCTCCTTGCAGCATTGATCTTGGAGGCTAAATAATGATGAATTTAAACATCAATATTAATTATTTAATTATTATTTGCAGTTTATTTGCTGCAGCTGAATTCAGCTACAAATTCTGTGTGCAAGGGATGGATGCTCTAAGAAAACTAGAGCATTTCAGTCTTTAGCATAGACATTTGGGGAGAGTAGAAACTCAGGAATAAATTTTCAGGTAAATTGAGATTGTTAGGAAAAAGAGTTCAACTTCCAAGCGCAAAGCTCAAAATCATAGGAAGGAAGAATCATGTATGTGCACCTCTTCTGAAGGGAAGGTAACAAAATTATAGTTCAATGTCAGGCTTTTAAAGACATTTGTAATATTAAACAATTAACAGGTGCTTTCACATCTGTGCCTAGAGACATTAGCTTCAAAATATTTTTTCAGCTTTTCTCACAGATTTTAAAAAAAGATTTTTAAATCTGAGGAGCAAACATGTTCACCAGTGTTTCCCAATATTCTGGGACATTTCTGCTAGTTTAGTCAACAAAAAGCTGTCCTTCTCTTGACACTATTGTTTAGCCTGTTCAATTCTGTGAAGGACAGATGATGCTTGGGAGATAGCTCTAAAAATAACTCTGCATATCTATGGTCGATTTATTTTCTCTTTATGGACTGAATCCCAAACCACAGTGAATACTTGAAACCAGTACCAGCACATTCAGAATCCAGCCTTAAATTACTCAGTTAAATTGCCTGGGGAGGCAATCTTTGATTCTTCAGCATTTGATCTATCATCAGACTATATTATTCATGTGAAGGTATAACCTATCTTCTGAAACGTTACAGTGATTCCTATACCAGCCACATGTCCCAAGCCAACAGGTCAATCCAAGAGGCAGCATAAAGTGTAAACTTTGTGATTCTTTTTTCCACATGAGGTCTTCAAAGAGAAGAGAAGTATATAGGGAAAAACACATTGGCTTGAATTTTGGGGTGCTGAGATTGAACATTAGGGTGATTTCATACAATGCAGAACACCCAAACTCATTTCCTGGGCAGTAAATGATTAAAAAAATAGTTTTCTTGTAGATTGCAGGGTTTCATCTCACAGCAGCATAGGTTTGGTGGAGGGCTAGAAACAGACACTAGCAGGTACATTGGAGAGAATTGACACCTGCAGGTTTGGCTAATACCTGCTGAAGGGGATGCCAGCCAGTGGTTCAACCCTCTTATATGAAAAGAAAGCAAAAGAAAAGAAATTTTAAAACCTCAGAATTTCCCACGGTGCCCAGACCCAGTGAGAAAAACGATTCATTGAACCATATAGATTTTACCATGTAGATTGTCCTTCTGCCTTTTAGAGATATTTAGGTTTCCTGCAAGCTGGGGATAAACCTGCAACATCTTTTCAACAAAGGCAATGAAAAGGTGTCAATCCGCTATGATTCATTTATTATTCATCTAATCTGCTATAATTCATCTATAAATCAGCTCTCTGTAAACACGGTGGAATGTATTTTTGGCAGCATTCGAAAGACAAAGATGGGGAGAGTGATAGAAATGTTTCAAAAAACCAAGGAAAATGCAGTGAAAAGGACATGACTGAATTTAATAAAAGAACAAAAAGTTCAGGACCTTAGCCTAAAATGGGACTTCAGCTAAGATTGGCAGAGGTATATGTGTGGTGAGTTTTTTGCTGTCCATGAGACAACATTGCAGCACTGAACGCAAATATATCAACTTTTTAAACTACTTCAAATGTATCAAAATGGGCTGTCAACACTTAATATTCTCACTTTTAAAGTAGGATGCTCAGCCTTTCATTTGAATCATCTACATATCAGAAATGTAGACGTGCATGGAGAAGGAGAGAGTGAGAGAAAAATTTCAGAAAATTGTCAGCTTTGTGGATGAGTTGAAAGCAGAAGCAAGATATATTAAAAATACCAGAGAAAGAGATATGCACAGAAATACAGAGAACCTGGTGATTAAGGATGTTGTCAATAGGCCTTGACAGTAGGCATGCTCTGAGAGCGGAGGTATTTCAAATACAGACACTATAATGCCAGAAAGATAAACACATGTCTCTAGTGACTCCCTCATCAGGTTTAACTAATTTGACCCAAATCTTCCAGCAGTCAATGAAATTATCTTTTAAGGTGGTTTCTGTGGTTATTCCACAATTAGCACCAATACCGCGATGTTGCTGGTCAGAGCTGCCTTAAAGAGGTGTGCTCTGTCTTTTGTATTGAAATATCTGTCAGACAAGCTTAAGGCTGGGGATGGGTGATGTTAGGTACCAGGACTGGAAGCTCTCATGGTTTGCGTGAACTCTTTTTGGAAGGAGCTCCTACCACACAGCCACTTTTGGGATTAAGTGACATCAAAGAGGAAAAGCTGATTGTACCTCGGTCCATTAATCAATTAATTAGGGTGACTTGCTCTGGCCTTGACCGTAACACCTGAGGTCTTACCTACCTCACCTATCACAATGCATCTACTCAACTTAGCGGTGTTACAGTGGTAAAGCACTTGAATACATGGCTGATGCCTGCAAGCAATCTCTTTGCTGCCCTGAGACACTGACTTTGATTTTCCTCCACGCACTCGCTTTACTGGCGTAACAGCAAATGTTAAAAGCCTATAAAATAATTTGATCATTTGAAAAAATCCTGCTGGATTGTTTTTTATGCTAAGCACTCACACTGTGACTATAAGACAGTGTGAATTTTGTAGCTTCCAATGCACTGCATGAGGAGGATTTCCTTTCAATTTATTTTGCTTTTTTTTTTTTCTTTTTCATTAGTCTTTTGTTAGGCAGGGTGCAAAAAAGGAATAGTGGTTGATTAATTCTCCACTCTGCCCTTCTGATTTCACTCAGTCTTTACCCTTTCCTTCTCTTATCAATGTTAAATAACCCATCTCTCTGCGAGGAACAGCTGCCCCTCTAATTACTATTGCTCTTCTCTGTGCTCTAAGTGTTGGACTGGATCAGACACACTGCCAGCCCAGCCATGGCACAACAAAGATAATTTTTTGGCATTTAACTTCTTCTGTTATTTTTTTATATCATTAATTCCACATTGCAGGGGGCAGAAGGAGAGTGGGGCAGATGCACTTTTGCTGAAACAGATAACAGCTAATTTGATTTCTGAACTGACATGGTATGCCACAGGATTTGAAGTAATTTTGTTTGCTGGGGAAAATAGTCCTAGCACCCAAGCAGGACCCAAACAAGGCCTGAGATCTCTTGAAATCCATCAGAAAGGTGACCTTCATCTTTGGATTCTGAAGACAGAGAGTAGACATTGTGGGGCAGGCTGGAAATATCAACAGCAATTGTTATGCTCCTATCTTTTACCATATGGGAGGGCAATAAGAGAGAAAGTAACCCAAATGTAAGTCAATGGGCCTTTTGACTTCCTTAATCTTTCCTCACCTTTCCTCAGCGAAAAGCCAGACTAACGGCTGTAGCTTCTGATTGCTGTCATGTTGTTGTTACAATTGTTGTTGCATACAAATATATATACATATATATGTGTGTGTGTATATATACACACAAAAATATAGGCTAAGTAAAGCAATAGCTATGCAGAAAAGGATTCTGATTCAGTGTAATTACCTGTAGTTCCTTTAGCTTTTGGATCCTCTCTAGAAGACTCACATATCACCACCCATGATCTTGAAGATCTGGATTAATTTTCGCTCATGACATGTTAAACTCACAGAGTCACATCCAGAACAGCAAATTTTGAAACATGCATACAACTGCACTTGGTATACACTGTCCTGCTTCATTCTTCTAGAGCAGAAATAACAAGACAGAGTTTTGAATCCAAACAATCTAGGTACAGTTGCTGGAATATTTCCACTTTCTCAACTCAAGCTAGGTTTGCCTTACAAGTAGACCTAAAAGTGGTTAATTTGCCCATTCTGTTTATGAAACTAAAAACCAAGCTGAGAATGAGAGTTATGGGAGGCTTTCTTTAAAATGCTGATGTTCTTGTCACAGGCCCACTTAATACAGTGAATAGCTTTATAGTGTTATATTATTATTTTACAATCAGTTAAGACATTTACTTACAATAAACAAGCAAATCCCAAATGTTTACACAATAGACACTTTAAAAACACGTAATGGTTATCTTTTGACAGGATGCTATGTTCTTGCAATTTAAAGATATTCAGGACAACATTTCCTTATTGTGTATTAAAATATTTACTCTTTAGCTGAGATTTTCATGATAACATTTCACAGAACAAACTCCAGCACCACGTTCAATATTTCTCCGGAGCAAGAAATGTTTGTATCAGCACATTATAAACATATTCAGAAGCACAAAGGTAAAAACAATCCCAGGCCAAGTCTCTATATCCAGATCTATTTCTTTGACTCCTGGAGCCTGTGAGCAGTCTTGTTGACAACAGTGTTTTTATTTGATCAAAAAGTGAGAGTAATGAAAATATTGGATGACTTTAAAAGATCATACTATAAAAAGTATCCAGTAAAATAATTTTGCAATTTTTTAATGTGATTTTTGATATCATTGGTAGTACCCTGACACCGATCTTTTGTGCTATTCTCCAATATTATCAGGTATTTGTATTAAATATTTTGAGTATAAGCATATAATCACATTGAGTTTGACTTGTAAATATGTACATCAAGATACAGTGAAATATGTTTATTTCAGGTTTTAAATGTTCTTGTTTCCCTGTAAAAATATGGACATTGTGAGAACGTCTTATGGCACATCAGTGAAAATAATTTCCTAAACAGGCCTACTAAGTAAAAAATTTGAAAAATACATGGAACCAGTAATGTTAATATTTAGATTTTGAGAGTTATTCAGTTTGTCATTGATTTTTGTGCCCAGCTGTGGAAATTGTCAACATAGCATTAGCCACATTCCTGGAAAACAGACACCAGGATGCTTCTCTTTCAGTGTCATAAAACAGTGACGTGCGTGTGACATTTGCGGGTGTAAGTCCTGCTTAGGCTCTGTTTGGCTACACTTTGGTGCCAGCTCTGTAGCTAAGTCAATACAGATTTTTCATAATGAAGAGAAACCCTCTTGTAATGAACTTTGGTTCATAGCTGTGAAAAGCACACTCTATTTACAGTGAAATATTGCATAAGCCCCAACCATATAAATGATAATAAGAGTTTCAGCAGCTACAACTCATCTTTAGAAATATTAAAACAGAATGACAGAAAATTCCTTCAGTTAATGACTCTCCATCATAGTGTGCGCAAAAAAGGTATTTTATTTTATGCTAATGCTTATACTTTTCTTTTCCTGGTCAGTAATTCCAGGACTATATAGTTTTATTTAGCATTCTAAAACCTCTGACTTCTTTTAGGTTGTATTGCTAATGTACTATGCTATACTATTGCATCATGTCATACAAGTGCCATACCAGTGAGATACAGCAGTGTTAGCTATCATTGCATTGTAATAGTCTGGTATTTTAACTATGAGATCTCTATTGCATTGCATTAATGCCCTTTGTCCTATTAATCTCATATTATTGGAGGGAAAGTCAATAGGGAATTGTGAGCATGTTCTGCTAACATTTCCATATCTTATTGGTGTTATTTTTAGTTCATGATATTATACTGCATTGTGTGTCTCGTGGAAACTGAAGCATCAAAAGAGAGAACAGGATGTGAATAAACATTTATAAATATTCTCTGTGATTTCAAAAAAAAAAAAGAACAAAATAAGAACTGACAAAGCCAAATAACATCAAAATTATCTAAATTATCTCTGAATACTTAATAAATTGCTGTCTGATATTTTGGAAGTTACGTTTATATTATGCGTTGTTTGTCCTTGGGTTTTGGTGCTTGCATCTGTCAAATTGATACCACTTCCAGGGTGGACAACTGTATAATACATTTCCTTCTTCCCCTGCTTTGTAGCAATAGCAACCTTCAGAGATCTTCCTCTTGGGGTCCCCCAAATTCTGGGGGATCATGCTGCTGAGGTCAATTGAGTGCCTTTAGGCATTTCTCTATTTGGTTTGTGCCACATATTTTAAAAAGTGGTGGAGTTCCTGTGGAGCCTTTTATTTACTTTTTCCAAATGAGTACAGACTTTGAAGAGAAAACTCTAGGGCTTGGTTCTATAATTTTCTGTTCTTTGGGAATTAAATAGCCTAAGAAATGCAATGATAAAGGAGAACAGAGAGATAGGGTAACTGAAACAGAGGTAAGGATGAGAAGTGATTTGATTCGAGAGAAGAGAAACTGTGTAGAGGAGGGGCAACCAAAAGGGAAAAAATTACTGATGAAGATCATAAAGATCTTCAGGAGAGATCCCGTGATGTGATCTTTCTTGTGAAGTACACAAGAATACACATTATATTGATAGCAATTCATTCCTAGCAGATGCTTATATGTGAAATGACTGTGATGACAGTTTCTGGTTTTATAAAAATGGAATAATAACTACATGGTCATTGTCATCAATACCTTGACAGACCAGTAGTGAAATCAGCAGTGAAATTTCTCCTGAGATGTAACCCATTGGTAACCTTAACATTTTTCAGTTCTGAAGTAAATATCTGCACGGTGTAAGGGCTTTATTTTTTCATTAAAATTATTAACATTGGCTCAAATCATTCAGTGAATGCTGTTATGTGATTACAGCAATGACCTGCCATACTGTACATCAGTGGAAACACCTCATTATCCTTCAGGCAGATGTTTTTACAGCAGAGCTACATCTGCCATTAAAGACAGATTTTGGTTGAGGTATGCCTTGCTGTCAAAGGGCTCACTCCCCATCAAACCACCAGCAGCTACAGTGGTGTTAGTCCAGATGTCTGTGTCTCATCCTCTTCTGAGAGGTTAAAGCTTGAGCCTGGGAAGGGGACGTAGTCACTTTGTACTTGATGTCCTCAGAAATAGCAGCTCTGCTCAGAATGAGGACCTTGAAATATGGTGTTTTCAATTCAGAGCTTTTCATGCACTGTGGAGGATCATCATCTTATGAAAAAGGGAGTGTGACGATGGGAGAGAGCCCTGGATTAGGTGCTTATCCCTACCATGTGTGGTGTCACATCTTGTTCTACCTGCTCAAGCTCAGGCTTGTACTGGGGAGTGGGCACAGCTGCTTTACTCTGGATACAGTACATTTAGTTTCATCCATTTTACAAAAGAATCCTTCATTACTTTATGGCAGCAAACACCTTTAGGAGCACACAATCTTTCCCCAAAACTGTGTTTTTACCTGAAATCCTGATCTGATATGCAAAACTGAGGCACTGTAGTGTTATCTGTAAGCTTCAGTAGGAAATTAATGTTCTTCAATTCAAAAGGGTTTTTAAATATTATAAAGCCGTATTTAAAGAATCCAACTGTGTGATTTAGACAGACCACTTCAACCACCATCCCTCAGATATTCCAGGTCTTTTTTTTCACTCTTAAATGATTATTCATTACTTCAATGCATTATAATAACTCTTGGATAACTCAGGGCTCCATTAATCTGGGCATTGTGCATGGAAAAAAAAAGGAGGAGAAAAGAAAAGAAGAGAAAAGAAAAAAAATCCAGCCCACATTCCTGAGATCATACCACATAGATGTGAGGAATCTACATTAAATAAAGCTAAATAAAAGGTTTAAATGAAGGGTTATTTATAATAGGTCATGATTTTTATTCATTTTACATCTTTCTCTCAGCAAACTTCAATCGAAGTCAGCGAGAACTTGACCTGATGAAGAGAGTCTTTGTGTGAGGTTTATCACTCTTATCTGAACATGTCACGAACAGCAAAGAATTGAACCTGATATTACTGGCATCAAAAAAGTATTACTTGTCCTGTTCAAGGAAGACTAGAAACAGACTATTGAAATGTTCTCTCCAAGAAAATGGAATATTTCGTAGCAGACAGAGAAATGCTGTATTTGGCTCCCAGTCATTTGCATTAAGAATCAGGAGATTTTTCCTTTGCTATAAACTAGGCTAATTTTAAAGGCTGGTTTTATATAGTCAAAAGAGATGACAGTCTCAGCCACCAAAGCATGAAAGTGGAATCTCAGAGGGAAGAGTTTTACTGCTGTGTGTTTTCCTTTGCCAATTCCTCCCCCATCACATCATGTCCCAAACATATCATGATTTTCATAAAGGAAGTGCCTATTCTTTGGTCTCAAAATCACCCAGAAAGTACATGAGGAAAGCAGCAAAGAGGTATAACCATCCCTTTGACAACCTCTGGATATTTACTGTGTTTGATTGTTGAAGAGACAACCCAAAAGGGGACTACACTGCAAAGCAAAATCACTTACCATGGATTTTAATTGGCTGTCTCCCATTTGTTCATGGTGGGTTTTGCCATTTTATGAGGAAAAGTAAAAAATAGGGAAAGTTTGACATTTAAACTGAAAACTGAACAATGCTCACCCTGGGTCTGCACGGGTTTCATTCCAGTAAATGGATGTCTTGGTCAGAAGGACACAGGAACCACCCTCAACAGTTCTGCTCAGAGGTAAGAATATTGAAAAGGTCATTTCTGTTCTCTTTCTGGGCATCTCGTCATGGCCATGAGTGTTTTATTGAACATGTCCTGTGCTTTCTTTTTTACTCTGTGTAAAAACATTTTCCAAGACATCATTAATTATTTATCCCAGTGAAAACACTTTCTACCAAAGACTAGCATAAATAATGAGAAATACAGGATCTCTTGTGTGAGAACACAAAAATATATGCAAGACCCAAATGCTGAAAAATAATCCAGAAAAAAAACCAAACCCTAATTGCATAATGTAATATAAAAAATGAAAAGCAGAGGATAAGAAGTGTAGGATCTGAAGACGAAGTATCGTTCCTTTCTGAATCTGCTGAGACAGGCTGTTCAAGAGAAATGAACTCATCCCAGACTCTGGAGGGAGCCTCCCAGTTGCAGGAATCTTCTTCATGCAGTTTTGAGATAAATTTTCTGGAAAATGATAATTTAGATCTCTCAAGCTACTGAAACAGCTATAACACTGAGTTAAGATATATTTGAAAATATAAATAAAGCATTTCATGGATTTCTCCATGGTTGCATAACTGAATTATTGAGTATCAATTTCAAACCAAATATTAATGCTGAGTAATTCACAATTAATATTTCATTCAAAGAAATCAGCTCCTTTTGCTGCTTGTGGAATATTCTTATTTTATTTTTTAAATTTGATTTGGTGTGACGTCCTCACTGGTGTCTTGACAAGGTTTATTGTCATTTGCCCTTGAACTGCTCATAAATGGGTCTTTATACTCATGGTTTAATGCTTAGGTTCTTTGTGATTGGGCAGATTTGTCTCATGGGATTGTGTAAGTTGCCTAATTAGATTAGTGCATGGGCTTTTCTTGCATGAATACACAGCTATGCATCTGCCATTCATTTTCTTCAAATATTTGTGCACACGGGTGTGAAATTCACTTTTTGCAGATACTCATGCAAGTAAAATGTGATTGAATGAATGTTTCTGAAAAACAAACACATGCAGAAGTTCCTGATGGCTGTGGCAAATTCTTCAAACAGTTTGCATGAATAATCTCAGCAACCTTCTTCAGTCCTTCTCAGGTTTTCACTTTTTAAAAGTTTCTCAGATCAAAACTCTTCTTGAATGTTCGTCAGGAATGCAATTACTGTTTTAGTGCTCTTGGTCTCCTTGAACACTGATCAGTTTTCTTGCCTCTGTACAAATTGACTGAACTCCACTCTGCAACGTAACAGCTTTACTGCTCTTATCATTCCTAGCCTCTACATATGAGTCTCTCTTTTTTTGAGGTCTTTCCTGGAACACAAACATTCACAGTGTGAAAAAAAAAAAAGGACAATAATATGTTAATTCATTTGCCATGGACAGTTAGTTTACACGTGAAGGATATTGTTTGCAGAAAAACAAAGGCAATACACATCAGTCAGTCACAACACATGTGAAGCAAGCTTTACTATCAAGATGGGAAGACTTTCCTTGTTTAAAAGTATAGGACTTTTTTTTCTCCTTTTTTTGTGATGTAGAACATTTGCAGAGAAACACTATAAATTCTATGTATTTCATGCGTAAACCCTTATGGATTATGAGTCCTTTCTCACCTCATGTGATGAGAATCAGAGAAAATCTCATGAGGCAATGCAGCTCTGATCACCTCTCATGAAAGTGACTTGAGTTGTCTGTTCTCAATCCTGAAAGCTAAGGACAGAGAGATCCGCATTTTAGTGTACATATTTATTTTCATTACTTACCTTCCTTCTGTCAAAATTCCATTGCCATCACTTGTAACCACAGTCAAATCCCACCCTGAAATGCATGAACTCTCTAACGCCCACAGGACTGGATCTTCCCTTCTCAGCCACATAATCCCAGAATACTATTTCTGTAAGTGTGTAGAAAGGCAGATCCAGTTTGAAATGTTTGTCCTCTTTAAAAATTAAACATCTTACTGTTTCACTTTGTCCCCGTCTCTCAGAAGATCTTCTCTCACCTCATGGTAACCAAAGAAGGAAATATTTGCTATGTGAAAAATAAATTAGTTGTTTTGAAATTGCTTCCTCTTTTTATTTTTATTTTTATTTCATTCCACACTGGAGACAAATAAATAGTTTTCAGTCTTTGGAGGGGATGTTGGGGTGGAGTCACTTCTATATTTGAGCATTCTAAATTATTCTTCATCTAGTTTTGTGGGTTTTTGAGAAATAAGAGTTTCTGTTGAGTGTTTATGAAGACTTTTCCAGCAAAATCGGTTCCTGAATAGAAATGAATTGTATGTCAAAACATGCAAAATTTGTGATGCAAACCCTGCCTTTTTATTATTTTTAAGCAATGCACATATATGTTGACACAACTGTATTGTGCAATCTTGCTCAAATTTCACCATTTTCCAGCAAAATTCTACAGAATTAAAAGGATGAGTCTGACGCAATTTGCTTGGCAGTGTGGGACTCACAGCAGCTCAGTTCCACCCTGTTTTATCAGCTGAAGCATCCCTCAAACAGGAGCAAAGCAGTACTTGGAGCCATCATCTTGTCTCCTCTTCTAAATCTCTAGCTCTTATGTTGCTGAACACCTCTATATTGTTAAAGTCTTAAATCATTTATCAAGACCATCTTCAAATCTGACTGGTTCTGTTTCATGCTGAAGTGGTAAACGGTTAAGTCAGTAGGAAAAGGTATATTTTCTCTACCACTAATTAAGTGTCTTAATTTTTCTGGTGTTTGAATTCTGATTTGTGACACTTCATAAAGCTCTTTGATAATCTCTGGGATTTCACATGCAACTGTGTTTCAGTAACAGGGTAATAAATGTGTTTCAGAGCTTCTCATTCCCACAGAATTTATACCCATTTTAAGCAATTATGAAGGGAAAAAAAAACCTCTGGAGAGCTAGACCAACATAAGACAGCTCCACAGATCCACTTTTGGTCTGTAAGGAAGGCTGGTTAATAAGATTCTTGATTGCCAAAGCTGTTGGGTTTGTAACTCAGACTTTGAAACAAATTAAACATTTATTTCTGACTGGTATGTAATGTGAGGTAAGATATTGATATTTTAAGGTTTTAATGCAAACATTAAGAAAACCTGCTACTATTATAAATTTGTAAGAGTGTATCTAGTTGCTTGTTATGATTTCAGTGTATAATACTTGGGTCCTGATTCAGGAGAAAAGTATTGTCCATGACAAAAAATCTGTTTCAGAAATAATCTTTATTGATAAATAAGTTCTTTTAGAAGGTTAGGACAAGATCCACTCTTTCTCTTATACTGGGATAAATTTAACCTTATTATAATTGTAATAGCATGAGGGAGGTCAGAAATGGCTCTTGAAAGATCCCAGCTCTGTCCAAAATAAGGGTTTTAATGTGTGTCATTAGGTGACATCACGCAAGGCTTTGGAAAATGTGGGTGCACTGAATATATTTCTTTGGCAAAACTGACAGTGTTTGCATCAGTAAGATTAAATGTGCTGAACCACATTAACAGAATGGTAGGGAATCAGAAACAGTCTTAATAAGGTACAAAACATGAACATAAGATCAACAAAATAGGAAAAGACAAGCAAAATAAACTCTTAGTGTGTAGAAGACAACTGTCTGCAGTGTATAAAAAGTACTTTAAGTAATGTATTTATTATGTTTCACTGACTCCTAGTTTATTTGTTTTTCATGCAAGTAACAATCATTTTCTAACCTCCAGAAGCTAACATAGGATCTGAAAGTCAAAATGGACTTTTCTCTCCTCCTGCACCGTCTCCAAAAATAAAGATTTTATAAACTAGATTTACACCTTCACATACATGAGTCAGTGGGATTTCTGCCTCCATCTCAACCTGAGGCAAATTTACATTGATGGTACAGCATGAGGATGTGGAAACCAGTGTGAGCTGAGCTCCGATGTTTCATTTGCCTAAGTAGCAAATAAAAATGTTGAATTTGTGTTGAAACCTTGGCAGCGTGTGGCAAAGCAGTGGCAATTTTCATCAATAAATCTGGGCAGATTTTGTGTTTATAGCTTGATACAGAATTAGCAAGCATGCACATAAAGTCCATATGCCACTTAAAAAGTCAGTTGTCAGAATAATGCAGCACTCTGTGGGAATTACAAAGAGGTTTCAAACATATCAGTGCAAACACTAGATAAATAGATCCATTAATAAATGAGGTAGAATAGGAAAATCAGTGATGAATTGTAAAATGTCTGAGTAGATGAACTGCATTTATAAATATGTCCTACCTTAGAAGAACAGGAAAAAGAAGTATAGGTAATTTGAAAGTCATGAAGAGGTGGAGACCTCGCAGATTAAACTATTATTAAATAACGGGTGGAAGAACACTTATGCAGTTTTGAACCAATAAATCATAATCCTTTGGGCTATCCATACTTTTAGTTTTAGAAGGAACATTTCAGGTGTAAGAAAAAAAGTAAAATAAGCCTGATGAGAGTAAGCATGAATTGAATCTACTATTTACTAAACATGGGAAAGAAGAAAATATGCTTGATTTGTGAACATGCTCAGAATTCTGTATTAGTATATAAGAAATCAAAAGTATTTAGGATCAGGAACACAAAATTAAATATCAGTGATGCTTTAGATGGATGATTCTTATGGTGAAAAGAGCTAACATCTCTGCAATCTTAAGAGAGAAACTGCTGACATCAGTCTTTAAGAACTTCTCTCAACTGTTTGTTTGATTAGTATAAATGAGAAATGGACTGCTGAGATATCGTTGTTGCCTGTGTTGCAGTTCTTTGGATTTTGTACCTAGACTTGCACTTCCTGGGATAAAAGCGTGTGGCTAACTGATGAATTGAAAGGATATCAGCTTAAACAATATTGGCAGCCAACTTTTTGACAATACTGGAGTAAAAGGCTAATGGAATAATGGTCATTTACCAATAATAAAGCCAGACTGGTGTGAATTTACCATCACTCATTAAGGTGTCAAAATTACTAATAAACATAGCTGGTTGGAAAACATACACTGTTTTCTATGGTTTGTGGGTTTTGTAGCCTCTTGCATCCCTCAGTTTTATCCCACTAGAGTCCCACAGGCACGGTATTCATCCACTGTCTACATAGGAACATTATGACGTGGTCTGGAAAACAGCAGTCTCAGAAGTGGGAATAATAAGAAAGTTGATAGTGAGAATGGGAGGGTTGGTTCTTCAAAGCAGTATACTGTTTTAAAAGATTTATTTGACTGCTATTCAGTCTGCCTCCAAGAGAGGCAGTATCATTATTCACACCAAAGACAGACTAATTTGAAAATTCTGAATGGCACAAGACGGAGCTGTTAATGACAGAATCTAACTTCAAATAAGTAAACAGTAAAGACATTAATAACAACTCTGTATAGACCAGCAAATTCCACTGGTGATTGGAAGATGTTTGCCAAATTAAATGAACTAACAATATGCCAAGGGTTGATCTCATTTTGTGTTTGTTTATATATTGATTAGGTTAGGGTTTTGCCTCTTGGTTTGATGTCCCTACTTCTCCAGTCTCAGGGTGTCTGCTGCAACTCCTACACTATAACAGGCCAAAGTGAATGTTTAGATCAAATCTGAACAGAATTGGTTTATGTGTTGATAAATTTCTACTAACATGAAGAAAATGAGCAGTATCATCTAGATTTGATCACAATATAACTGTGCTTTATGTAAAGGGGAATAATTTTATTGCAGTTGTAAGCAACCTTGCAATTTCAGATCTAGAGCATTCAGTGTAAATATTGGCAAGATGCAATAAAGGAATTTGGCTTTTTGCAGCCTTAGCGTACAACCTATCACAAAAATGAGGAGTGTTCATGAGTTAGAAAATGTAATCTCTTTGGTATTGACTCAGACAGTGCAGGCACACCGTTCAAACCGTGAAAGAAAATGTATTTGACATCTTGTCCACTATGTCAGGTGAATCTCAGACAGTGCCCTGAGACCATAAAGACCTTAGGGCACTGTGCCTTGAGTCTGCCTGTCACAGCATTTGAATGTGAATGCACTTTCAGTAAACAGACGTACTGAGAATGGGCTGAGATCCACAGCAGGACAAAAATCAGTTAAAAGTTATGATGAGGATGGTGATGATAATGGTAATGATGATTATGATAGTAGAGTATGGCATGGCTACAGGTTGGGATAGTAATTCATAGGTAGGTTCATTCAAAACGAGAAACTTGGCACTTATTGATATCTTGATTTATAACAGATGTAGGTCTAGACCATGGATATAGACATATTTAAATATAATTTTCATCTTCCCTTTCCTGGGCATGAATTGCATATTGTCATTAAAGAAATACAATTGCTCTTTTACTTCATTTGAAAGGAATCATATTAGTGTGATCCTTTGCATTGTGATGACACTTCGCTTCTCTATTCTCTAAAGTCAGACTGGTGGTACCTGCAGCTGCATGCCACTGAGAACCTATTGATGAAGCTTCAGTGCTGCAACAGCATCTGAAAAAAGACTGCTTCATGAAAGAGGAAGTTTATTGTCAGAGTTCTGGCCACATTTTGCACATTTCATTATATATAGACTCCCTGACAAGGCAGTAAGCAAACTGTATTCTCATACACAAATCATAATTTGAACAATGTTTCTGTGGATGGTTAGGGTTGGAAAACATCTTCCTGTATCTTCTGAGAGTACAGATGCCAAAGGTGGAAAAAACAGTCCTGAGCATTTGCTTCTTAATATTAGGATCTGAGTCTTACAGTGAATACTCTTGTCCAAAATTGCCTCCTGATTGTACTGTTTTTTTTCATTTGCTATAATAAATATGTGAACACATTTTATCTCATAACTTTCACAGCAGTTTGACATCACCAGTTTTCATAGAAACACTCCAGGTGGTGACAAAGGGCTGAGACCAGGGATACTATTCTTAGGAGATATCATATCTTATTCATATATCCTGCTTACTCCTGACTGCCACAGCAGTGAAAGTATCATGTAGCTTCTTTTCCCTTTATCTTCTGAGATATTTTTAAAAACCCATTTCAGCAAAGAGCACTAGTCTGCTATCCTCTCCCACATTCCAGTGATTAAAGTCTGTGTCCACTTTTCCAGAGGATTATACAATCCTGTTAATTTGGCTTGCATTTTCAAATGTGTATGCGGATATGATATACTTATAAGCAAAAAGACTTCCTTTCCATTCACAGTACTGCAGGCTATTTTTACTGAGCAAAACACACCTCTCATTTCAACAGAAGTGGTAATCAAAGAGATCTAAGTAGTAAGGCGCAGCGATGTATGAAAGCATGGCTTTGGTGATGAGAACCGAAAGGTTGTGAGGATTGCCAGGTGGGTAACAGCAAGAGCAGCTGCAGTATTATTCTTCTGTACATCCTTTTGATTTGCACTTTGAATCTGTACTGCTCGCTGTCTTGCATGTCAGAACAAATAACTCTGTAGAAGGATGCTGTAGCACCATTAATGGCAAAAAAAAGACAAAAATGCTTGTTAATGTTGGTAACTTCAGGTAAAAAAATCTTTTTTATTCATACTCTTGGAAAAATTGGCAGGTTAATGCCTCTCCACCTAATTCTTTAAAAAGATCCTGACAAACCTATTTGCTTTGCAAAGCACTCCACTTCAGTGGCTCCAATCCACCTCATGAGCTTGCATGCAGGTTATTTATTCTTACATGGCTTTAGTCTTTATTCTACTTGGGACCAGGACCCTGCTTTGTACCTCATATTATAAAATCTCTTTGAAAGTTTCAGACTAGACTGAAGTGTTTTCATAACAAATTATTGATAAATCTTCTTCCTCTTTGTCCCCCCAAAAAAGTTATGGGAAAATTAGTGTTTCAAAACACACCCTTGTGAAACTGTACAATATTGTTTCAGCTCCCTGTTTGTGCTTAGGACAGTTATATAGTATTGCAATGCACCCACACATTGAAGATGCTCCAATTCTGAAATATCTTCACCACGGAATGTCTGAAGTTTCTTTCTGAAGTTTGTTTTGGACACAGTTGTCTAAAGTCTTAAACAGCCAGTTATTGAGGGAATAAACAAAAGCAGATATGAAAGAAGTTTGCCGTCTGTGTAGCCAGTGAGCCTGGTCTAACAGGTGGCCCTAAGACTACATGTCTTCAAAATACTACATAAACGTACTCATTATGACTTTCTGGGTGAAACTTCGGATAAGCATAGTAAGAAACAGTCCCTAAAATATCGATGTAGAGACAGAAGGTCTTTTGTGGTTCGAATATTGTTTCTGTCTCCATCATGTTCCTGTCATTCTTAGGACAGGGAGAAATCCTGATTTTTAACATCTCCACATCTTCATCTTCAGAAGAGGCAAGCTAGTGTTTTGTAAATTGGCATTAAAGTTGTCCTACTGGCATCCTGTGGGAGTACAGTCCCAGACACAACGCTGCCAGAAGAATGGTATTTTCACGATCTTCTCAGTTCCTCAGAGAAGGATACACCACCAGTGCTCAGTCTCACCAGTGCCATTTGTACCAGAGTCGCAGGTGTAATGTCCCCTACTTACAGCACTGTGTGTATTACACTTTACTGGTTAGGGTTTGATAAAGTGATATCACTAGGCAGAGGACTGGTCTTCACAGGAGCACACGCATCTCAATTTGCAAGTACATTTTTTCAGATAAATTTTTTGTCTTTAATTGGTTGAATCTTAGTGAAAGGAAATCATGCTTACTCGCTACTGTTCAAATGAGAGCACTTGTGTCATAAAGAATCGCCTTTTTTTGGATATTCACTGTTCATTATATTTTGGGGTTGTTTTTCTCAACAAGAGCAATTTTACTTTTGGTGATTGCACTATTGAGTCACAGTGTTATGCAACCACTTCACCTTTCTCACAGTCCACAGTGTACAAAAAAGTCCTGGGAACAATATTATTTTTGCAAATAAAAGAAAAAAGACACAGAAAAACCATTTTTTTTTCAAAATAACAACCTTTTTTAATGCTATATCTTTCATCCAGCACTTTTTTATGTACTGGGTAGCACTGTCAAGGTCTTGACATGCTGACCTTTCTTTGCATGAAAAGCAAAAGTCAAAGCCTTGTACATCCCTGGAACATGATGTGGGTTCTGGTGGCTGAGACTGAAGGCATCTTCTGCACCCAACCCAGCATCACAGGTGGGGTCAGCACTGCTGCGTGCTGGTTTTCTCTGAGGCAACTTAGCACTTCCTATGGGATGTGTAGGGTTTTTATAGGTTATTTGTAGGTTATTGTAGGGATCATCATCCAAAAGAGACCAAGCAAAGAGGATTTGACTGTATGGTCACTAAAATGTAAGGCAGAAGCCCAGGGTGCTTGACTGGTTTGGTTTGGTTTGGTTTGGTTCAGTTTGGTTCGGTTCAGTTTGGTTCGGTTCGGTTCGGTTCGGTTCGGTTTGGTTTGGTTTGGTTTTGGTTGGTTTGGTTTGGTTTGGTTTGGTTTGGTTCGGTTCGGTTCGGTTCGGTTCGGTTTGGTTTGGTTTTGGTTGGGTTGGTTTGGTTTGGTTTGGTTTGGTTTGGTTTGGTTTGGTTTGGTTTGGTTTTGGTTGGTTTGTGTTGGTTTGGTTTGGTTTGGTTTGGTTTGGTTCGGTTTGGGTTGATTTTGGTTGGTTTGGTTGGTTTGGTTGGTTTTCCTGCCAAGAAAAGGGCAATACTTGGCATCTGAGATGTTTGTATAAAAAACGGTGGCTAATTTGTCATTCAGGGTTTATGAAGGACATTTTCTCCTTTTCACTAACTGTAAAGAACAAATCAAATACCAGTTTTCCAGTGCTGAAAATTAGTACACTCTAGAGAGCCAATTATACGTTATTCACATATCTCATCCCCATATTAATGTTCTTCTTTTAAAGCACACTCCAAGTCTTCCTCATGAGCCAGGTAGTTGGTATTATCAGACTAATTTAAGGAGAGTTATCATTATAATTTAGCTTTTGCAATTACGTGGCATACCAGCTGGCAAGACAGCATGGCTTTGCATTGCCAAAGTGCAAAACAAATTCAGTGTTCAATCAACCTGAGAGAAAAAGGACAATTCTCATTTGCATAAACATGTAGCCGCGGAAACTAGATACACAGAGGTATAAGGAAAAGAGACCTATTTTACATGATGTGCATAGAATATTTGACAGTTTAGATTGGAGGCATCATTGATGTGGGTAGGAATGGTGCAGTTGGTTGCCATGGATATGATTTTCCCTACTGGCAGTGCAAAGATTGGCAGGGATGGATGCTAAAAAAGAAAAAGACACACACAGAGACACACACACACACACACACACGCACGCACACGAAAACACCCAAACCATTGCAACACCCCAACAGCCTCATTCTCGTCTTTTGTTGAAAAGCTGTGTATCCTTTTTTGCTAACGACAGCTCATCTTCTATGCAGTGTAATGTAGAAACATTGATATTTGTATAAAGAATCATTTATGCACAATATGTATTTATAATGCACACATAAAGCCATAGACACATAAAGTCTATTTTATATGCATATATTCTATGAAATAGATAGAAAGATACAGATATCCAATATTTAGGCAAAAATGTATATGTATCTGAATATATCTGTGTTTATAATAAGATTATTTTTTTCTGCTTCTACTTGTAGTCCGAGACACTGTCAACCTTTATATACACATTCAGACTTGAACTGCAAAATATGCATACCACACTATGAAAGTAGATTTGTGCAAAATGAAAGACTAAGTGATTTTTCGCTGCTGGTCTGTAGTACCTTTTTGACCAGCTGGTCACTAGTTCACATACAAACTACTCAAAATTCTACTTACCGATACCACAAACCATTCCAACCAAAACGTAAGTTCTGCTGTCATTTCACAGCTTATATCAAATGGCCATTCAAGGTATTTTAATCTTAATACAGCAACACTGAAACATACACTTCACTTATCCAGGTAAGAGAACCCCCCAGATGTCAGCAGGACAATGTGGACTGTCAAGCCTTAGTGCTTCACTGATTTGCCACTCGAGTGCTGAACATCTCAGGTGCTGTAGCAAGAACCAGGCCTGTGCTCTCCTACAGTCTAGCTCAGAAATAAAAAAAGTTTATTTTTAGCTTTCCTCTAAAGTGCTGTGATGAATGAGGCCAGGTTCCACTGTCAGCTAAGACAGAGGAAACCACAGTCAGATGTATCTTATACAAATGCTCATCTATTCAAGATCTTCTGGGTATTGGTGTATCTACCAGCATAGTGCTTCCTTTGAAGCAGCTGACATTTAGAATTTCTGCCTCATGGCAGCATCTGAAAGACAGCATTTCTGCCTTTTCTTTCACAGTCACAGAATCATTAAGGTTGGAGGAGATCTCTGAGTTCATCAAATCCAACCAGCAACCTGACACCACCATTCCCACTAAATGTCCCAAAATGCCATATCCACACGTTCTTTTTAACACCTCCAGGGATGGTGATTCCACCACCTCCCTGGGCAGCCCCTTCCAGTGATTGACCAATCCTTCAGTAAAGAATTTTTTCCTAACATCCAATCCAACCCTCTCCTTGCATAACTTGGTGTAACTTCCTCTCATTCATACACTAATTAGTTGGGAGCAGAGATCATTACTAATTACACCTCCCTTCAGGTAGTTTTAGAGGGAGATAAGGACTCCCCTCAGTCTCCTTTTCTCAGAACTAAACAACCCCACCTCCCTTAGCTGCTTCTCATGAGACTCATAATTCGCTGCCCTTCTCTGCCCTACCCCTGCTGTCCTTTCTCAACCAGCTCATGAAGCAGGAGATATCCTGAGCTTTCACTGGAGCACAGAAGCAGGTGATCTTGCTGAATAAAAAATCCCTTTGTCTTTGGTCTTTAAACTATTTTCCTAGAAGCACAGGAGACAAATGCTATTGCAACATTGCACAAACATTTTCTGCATTTTGAGCCATGAGTATACTTCTTCAGTGATCAGTGGGGGAATTTTGCAAACATCTGTTTGGATCAACCGCCTGCCTAAACTGCACTCAGGGACCTGTCCGCTGTCTTGAATGCCCATTTTCAGTCTGGATAACCCTGCTGAAGTCTTTCCAAGGTATTATTTTAAAGCTCAGGTCACCTTCTCGTCCCAGCTGTGTTGATGATTTACTTAGGTACAGCTCAGATGAGACTTGGTGCAAGAAATCTTCACCGTTTTTGGCACATTCATTTCATTAGCAGGTTAGCTCTGTTTGCTGCAAATCAGCAGCTACTTCAAGATGCTGGTTTCTGGTTTAATTAACTGTCTTGATTTCCTTCATGCTCTCTCCCTCTTTCTTTTTCTCTTTTTTCTTCTGGGTGGAACTTGTGCCCAGATCTGTAAATAAAACTTCAGGGAAAAGATATTTTGGGCTTTGCTTTTTGATGAGCATTGCCAGTACTAGATCAAAAGAGCCTTGTGATATCTGTATATTTTGTGTGAAAACCAGCTCCGCTTCTTGTTTTCTGAGCCACCCAAATTAAAGCTTGAAATGGAGGGGAAATGCTGAGGAAGAAGGACATAGCCTTTAATTTCATATTAATAACTGCTTACAAAGACATTTCTTTTCATATCGGAGTTTCAGTGGCTTATGAAGCAAATCTAGTCTCACCTCTGCAGAGACTACTGCATCTCTCTCCTCCGAAAAGGACATCAACAGAAGTTCTCACTCCTCTGAAACTGGTCTCACAGATATCTTATAATATAGTCTCCTCACACCCAAATTAAGAATATAAACATATCCGTTTCTCTGCTTCAATGGTAAAAACTGATGTCTGAGTGGAATTTTTAATGGCCCACCCAATATCTCTTTCATAAAAAGAGATAAAGGAGACATCAGAAAGTGCAGCCATTTGAGTGATCCAGCCAGCTGAACGTCCTTAGATGCTTTACCATGTTTATGATAGCCTTCAAACCACGTTGCCACCATTACCAGTAACAGTAAAATGAACATGGGGCTACAAGGGGATAAAATGCAGCGTATTGAGGAATGCAATACTGGTAGTCCTATATTCCCAATGCAGCTGAGCTTCGCTAAGGCTCATGTGTGATACCTCTTGCGTTACCACCTCTAAGTTTGTGCTTCACACTTTCTTTCAGACCATAGGAAAGGAAAGTCAGTATATACAATTGAGCAAATGTTTATCTTCATCCAGCAGTGTACATTTCATCCCAGGTTTAACTGCAAATTTATATTTTGGGCTTATTCAAAGTGTCAGAGATAACTCCTGTTTCTGCAGTGCCATGATGAATCAAACTGTGCAAACACAAACTTAGTATAATAGTCTGCTCAACGCAGTGATGCTCATCACCATTCAACCTCAATTTGAGCTATATGTCACAGCTCCTAAGCACCTATTCATCATTATTTTTAAATGTGGTCACATAACTGCATTATGGCTTCTAATGTGCCTATATCTATCATTAATTTTTCCTAAAAATAAAGAAAGTGGAGGATGTTGTGATTTACAGCATGACTTTTAAAACCACTATGTAAACTAGTAAGTCAGGCTCTGAAAGAAGTTGAACCTTAGTTTCTTCCAGTCATTTTTTTCTCCTCCTTTCTTTGATATGATCTTTTTCTGAGCATATTGCCTGTGAGCTTAGTGTGATGCAATACTGTAAAGTATAGTAGAGAAACTACAGCATAATAAATAAATAAAAGAATCAAACATGACTTACTTCTTTTGAAGTATTCCTTTAATAATCCAGTACGAAACCTTGGTGATAACATCACTGAAAACAAAAACAAGCCTCCTTCACAGATCCTGGTGATAGAGTTTTTCTTTCTTTTAACAGTGAACCTGATTTTTTATGCCACCCAAAAGCAAAAGGTGAACTGTGAAGTTAGGCATATGCTATATACATGTATGTATGCCATACATTATCCACGCATTGTTGTATTTTCCAAATATGTATATGTTTATATGAACCAGAGGAGAACTGAATATTCCTTTGGTCTCTGAAACACCCAAAGTGTGTTCCCTTATACTCCCAAAACCTGCTTCTTTAATCTTAGCACCACTAAGATCCATTCTGGCAGTAGATACTTGCTTCACTCTTCTCTTTCTCATGTAATATTTTAAGAAAACCTACCAACAGTTAAAACATGTCGCTTCAAAATTGTATTTGTGTTAACCCTTGCACATATTCTGTGAGACAGAACAAGTGGATTGAAGCTCTGATTGTGTCTTGAAATAAATCAGTTTACTTGATAGATTAAATACAAAGGGAATCGCAAACTCTTCTCCAAAGTCCTGCCACAAAGGAAATTAAACAATCCAGATATCCATCTGACTAAACCTTCTACTCATGCAGACTTAGATGATATTGTAGAATTGAAATGAAAACTTTGCTTTGCATGCACTCAGTCACTTTGTCTGACTGTTATTTAAGAATGATGTTTCAGGCTGTGATGCTTTGGTTCTAAAGGTGCAAGGTTTCTTGAAACTCATTTCTGCTCATCTAATCCTTTTTTCTTTTCATCTCCAGTAAAATCAAAACTTCTACTCTTCTTCAGACTTTCCTTCTAACAATCTAGGTTCATCTGACCAATGTACAGAATAAAAAAAAAAAGCATAGACCTTATAAAACCAATCACAATTCATCAACCAAAAATCATCTTTGAATATTGATTGGTTATGACAAGATATCAGGCTTATGTCCTTGGGAGATAGTGATAAGTAGAACAATGAAAGGGATAGAGAGCAGAGAAAATGATAGAAGAAAAATGAGAAAATACTTTCGGGTCAGTAAATTCATGGCACTGTTAACTTCTCTGGGAATATCCTATGTACACTAGATATCATACTATTTTGATTTGTATTCAACAATATGAAATTATAACTGAAACTCATGTTTGGATAACACAAATCTAGCAGCTCTTGCTGCATGCGGTGTTTATTCTGTCTTCAGATTGAATAACTGGTTGGATCTTATCTGCCTGATACAACGGTATGAGTGTATTTCAGGAGTCTAGACACAAGGTGACTATGAAATAGATAATGAGAGAGCTTTTTCTTGTCTAGAAGAAAAAAAAATAAAGACTGATGAGATTCATGGCAATTAACTGGAAGAAGGGTGTCAGTATAATGTCATCTAAATTGTGAGCCAGCTTTGACAACTGATCTGTGGAAAATTTTGGTGTTATTTAAAAGAATTGGCATTAGACTAAAAGATCTGATCCTTCTGTGACAGCTTAACCAGCACTCATGAAAACAGAGAAATATTTTTGCCTTCTAACTATGTGCCTTTGGAGACACCACAGTTTGTGTATTGTTTGTACTTTCTTGACATTGCAGGCCTTGCCGGTCACGATCACCTCCAGCAGTTCTGTGTTGTATATGCCCTGGATATAAGTGCAAATGCAGGTGGTAAATACTGTGTGATTGGAAATAACAACACAACTCCAGCGATGGTTTAAAATAAAAGGTAGGGGAGATTTAACCTGAACATTACTGATAGAGATTAGAACAAATTCTTTCCAAAGTGTCTGATTTCAATACCTTTAGAGTAGTCTAATTTTTTACCTTTTCCTTCCAGAAAAGACTGTCACGAGAGGCAGAAAATAATAAAAAAAGGTCTCCTGAGCCATTTAGTCCTCCTTATATCACCCAGGGGCATGTTGTCATGTTGTATGATTTTCTAATGTTTATCTAATAATTAAAGATTATGGTGCCCAACTGGGTGGACAGCGGAGTCCGAATAAGCAAACCTGGTTCCTGTACCAGAGATTTTCTTGCTCAGGAGTGGAACCACAGGCAAGAGCAGAATGCCCCTGTGGCCAGCCATAATGTGGCACAACAGCTGTTCTTCAGGGAGTGACCATTTAGGGCTTTTTTTTCCTTAATGAGGCAGTGCTGCCAGACAGTTGCATATCTTTTGGAAGATGTCATGCAGACAGTTTTTAATGAAGTTGTAGACATATTTTGCATACTTTTACCCAGCAGCCTAGCCATACTTCAAAGTTTCAATGTTTTGATTGATCTCACTGATCCTGTTTCAAAAGTCTTCAGTAGCTGGCTGGGGGTAGATCCTATAAAAAGTCAAGAAACTTCTGAATGAAATAAGCCTCTAATGTCTGTGAACAAACTTTTTTTGTGGTGTTAATTCTGTTTCCATTCTATTTGTAGACTTTTATGGCCATGCTTTTCTCCTTGTCAAACCATTCATTAACTATGGCCCACAGCAGTTAATTTCTCCAATTCTCCCTCCCACGATTTCTCTTTATTTGTTTAGCTGACAGGCTTTTTATGCATGCAGGGCTGTGTTCTGGACATTATAAGTGCTCTTATTGCATTAGAGACACTGACGTGTTGCTAGCATTTATATTCTGTCTGCAAACATTCCCAAAGTCTGTGTTGCTTGGGAAGTGGTCAGTTTGCCTTGGGATGATTAGATGAGTTTATTTATGTTAAAATAGATGGTGATGAAAGTTGCCAAACTAAAGGAGAAAAAACTCTAAGGTGACATAGGAAATGGCTTCCTCACTGAAAAATGTGCACACACTGAGGTGCTGATAAGTGAGGGTGCCTTGAGGACACGAAGAAAGGACAACTTGTTTACCTTTCTCAGTTGATTATGAATCCCACCCTTTCCATTGCTCTTGAGGCATCTTTGACACTTTCTCCAGACCTACAGCATTAATTTTCTGTGAAACCTACCACTGACCAGAACTGGAATATGAAATGCACAAAACAAATCTTAATCCACTTAATTTTCCCTGTGTTATCTTCTGCTGCAGCTGTGGGAAGCCTTGTGGCTTTGGTCCTCACAGTGTTCTGCAGACTTTCCTCTGGTTCATTTCATGCACAGATCATGAGTACATTCATATATTATCCATGTTTGCATGAATACTAAATCCCACTTTTTACCAAAGATAGTTGCTGCAGTTCTCCACAAACACCAAGTTGTTGCTGGTGAGGTTGTCCAAGTGCACTGCAGCTCCTGGAGAGTCACTGATCCTGGAGAGGAAGGAAGAGTCCTATTTTATGAACCTTTAGTTTTGTATTTCTATCAGAAGATAACATGGAGCAGAAGAGGTATCAGTGGCGTCCCAGTGGAGAGTAAGAAAGAGAAAAATATGCCCATTAAAGACCCCAACTTACAGGGAGAGGGCTTTTCCAGCAAAGTACTAGCACCTAGGAGGCATAAGAAGTAAATTGTTTCAAATTGCCTTCTACTCATGCCAAAAGGCTCTCACCATAATAACAAAATAAGTGATAAGCCATCAGACCCTGCCTGTGTGATGCCAAGTGTTTGAGTCAATTACCTCATGGGAACCAATAACCAGATTAACAGTAGAAATGGAAAGAAAAAGAGATTTGGTGAAGGTCTCAGATTTACTTGGGACCTGGACAACCTGTCAGATATTTTTTATTAAACCAATGCTTTCCACAAAATATTCCAGGTTTGGGAAAATCACACGGTACTTTACCAGCAAGAAAAGAGGTC
>NW_010206459.1:99685-100327 GCF_000695765.1 Mesitornis unicolor | reverse complement strand
AGGTGCAGCAGGTGCTTATACATGTATGGTATTGTAGCTACTGAGTGAGAAAGAACACTAACAGAATTTTAATTCAGATTTTAAAGAGATATAGGCTTTGCTCTGTCTAACACTGTAATATACATTTGATTTCAGAGCCTATGCTTCACTCAGAGTCTTTCATCATAAGTAAGTACTGGCAAATTATACGATGTAAATATTATGTGTGCCAGGAGGAACTAGAGGATGAGCTGGCAGTAGTGACCCCAGCAACAATATCCCTACCAATACTTGTTTTTGGTGAGCTTATTCAAAGAGTAAATCTGTGTATCAACTTAGACTCAGGCAAGCTTCTGCATTAAATTCTTATAAACTTACTCCCGGAAGCATCAGGAGTTTAATAAATGACAAAGGCATTCATAAGCTGAGACTCCCTGGGTGCTACCAAGGAAAACATATAGAAACTATGACAGTCAACTATAAATAAAATATAACCCTGCCTGAAGATGTGTGAAGACTTACTTGGAACTGTGTTTAGCTGAGCATGGAAATAGGTGTAGTCTTTTGATCTGGAACAGCTGAGACAAAGTTTTTTGAAGATTTGCATCAGTGAAGTTAGCAGCTTTCTTCAGGAAAATATCGACGGATTCAGTTGCAGGAGTT
>NW_010206459.1:80832-99654 GCF_000695765.1 Mesitornis unicolor | reverse complement strand
GGAATACATCCCCAGAGCCTCACTCTTCGTACACACTTGGCAAGCACAGCACAGGGCCTGGTGCAAACCCAGGCTCTTCTGAAATGCTGGGCAGCCAGAACATCTCAGGGCTTCCCGAGTGGTTTTAGAAACCTACATCTTGGGGACCAAATCAAGCCCTAAGTGTAACACTGCTGCAGGATGAAGGGAGTGATATAAATATAAAGCTTTTTATTCCTCTTCTGCTGGTCTATCATGGTGAAATATTTCCCTAGAGAAACTAAGGTCAGGTTGCAAAGAAAATCCTAAGAGGTTCAGGAAAGGAGTGGAAAGGGTGTTCATTTTCACTGCAGTGCTTTTGTTATACAGTACTTCTCTGTGTGAAAGAAAGAAGATTTATTTAGGGATAGGACTGCAACATCAGTTTGGAAAGAACACAACAGTTCTGCAGGTATCAGATAGGGATGTCTTGTTACGATGTCCTGTGCCTGGACCACGAAAATCTATTTTTTAAAATGTAATTAAAATGTGATGGCAACGGCTTGAGGCAGCTGGCTTCTCATACTCTGCCTTCCCACATTGTTCAGCCTGGAGCTTGAGTCTTGCCTTCAAGCTGAACTAAGAGATGTTAATAGGACATGTATGAATGGTTCAGAACTACTGCAGGGGAGGTTTAGACCAGACATTAGGAAGCATTTCTTTACCTAGAAGGTGGCCAGACACTGGAACAGGCTTCCTGGAGAGGTGGTCAATGCCCCAAGCCCTTTTAAGAGGAATTTAGACATTGCCCTCAATAACGTGCTTCAACTTGGTCAGCCCTGAATTGTTCAGGCAGTTGCACTACATGTCCCTTCCAACTGAAATGTTCTGTTCTGTTCTGTTCTGTTCTGTTCTGTTCTGTTCTATTCTATTCTATTCTATTCTATTCTATTCTATTCTATTCCATTGCATTCCATCCCATTCCATCCCATTCCACTCCTGTAATTAAGCCCTGCAGGAGGTTCAGTGCAGTGTAGCACCCCCATAGCACGTGTACCCCCACAGATTTTATTCCTCAGGTAATATGAGGAGTGTCCTCTCTGAGATTACTTGGGACATTATCTGAAGGTATCTGACAAAAGGTAACTGAGAATTGTGTTTCAAAATTCCTTCTCTGGTCTGGCAGACTATGGCCTATGATGTGCATCTCTCCATTTTCTTTATTTCTTCCATTCATCTATAATTGCTAGTTGAATTTATTTACTTTGCCTAACTTCTCACTGCCCTTTATCTTAATGTCTTTCAAAAATTTATGTTACAATTGTCTTCTGCTGTTAGCAATTGCAGTAGCAGCACTCTCATCGTACTAAAGATTATGCAAACCCTTGAGGCAGGATCTATTCTTGTAAAACTCTCCACCTGTCACCATGACTATTTCATCTCCCTTCCTGGCACGTATAGGAGGGATGCTAGTAAAATCAGCTGCCGAAGATTTAAACACCATGGCACTGATACCCATTCAGAATAAGTTTAAATACCAGCAATTTGGGGCAACTGATTCCTTTCTTCTGCCATCTCAGAGTCTGTTCCTGTTTAGCAAGAATGACAGAATCTATCCTAAAGCATTAAGAAAGAAGTTGGTTAAAAGGTATCTTAGGAAGGTCCATTTCCCCGGTGAATTAGTACCCTTTCATTCACTGAATAATTAGAAAGGAAAATACTCAGCTGAAAAAATTTCAAAACTTGAACAAGTTTCTTCTCCTTTCACCCACTCATTCCAAGTATATAGCACTATTAGTTGTGTGTCCTAACCAGAGCTCTAACAATCCCATCTACAAAAGAAGCAACCCAATTATCTTGATGTTATAAGCGCAAATAAAAAATGCATTTTTCTTGTCAAATGGGGCCTGATTTTCACTTTTATATATAATACTTATCAGAAGGTGGTAGTATGTCATTCTAATGTAGACCCAGGAGTCAGGGTGACATGCTCTTTATGCCAAAAAGTTTTTCTACTTCTCTCTAGCTTTGTGGAGAAAATGATTACTGATTAGTTTATTTTTGGTTTATTAGTTTACTACAAATAGCTGTAATATCTCCATGGCAAATAAATCAGGCTGGACAGGAGGTAATTATGTCCTGAGCCTCTTCCCATTGTTCTACAGGACAAACCTAAAGGAAAGACGTCATCCCTGAGGCGTTGAATATTTTCCCATGGATTCCTGGCTCTGTCTCTTAACTCCTTATAGCATTTCCAGCCTGATAGAATTATAGGATTTTGCTTATTTCCTCAGTGCTTTAGGATGACCAACAGCTCAGCTGAGACACCAGCTACTGCATACTAGAAAACCTAGTTAGGTGCACTTCACATAGATGGGTTGGCTCTGTGGTGCATCTGGAAAGCCCAGCCCTCCCATGGGTGTCAAATCTATAACTGACATCTGAAAAATCTTACTTACTGGGTGCACTGCAAATGTGCATCCCAGCTCTGTAGACGCACATGTGATGTAAGTCTGGAGCTTCTGAGAAGCAGTAGCCTCATGGTATATACCTTAAGCTGTGTGTTCGTACATTACTTTTGCTTGGATCCTACCTCTAGACAGAATAAATAACTTCTCCTCAGGGCTATTCATAACCCAGAGCTTCGACTCAAGACACCAAATAGCATTATTTCCTATAGGAAATAGCTGCATACAGCTGTCATACTGTTGTTAATTCCTATACAGTAATAGAAGTGCCATACAGTAGCAGCAATAATTTGTTATTCCAGCACCTATGCCTTGTATCATGTGGAAGAAGCTGTATACAAAACAAAATCCAGATTTTGGTGCTTAATGAAATAGTTTGCCAAACATCAAGATGTGTTTCCTTCATACCTTAACACTCAGGGCCCCCATTTTGATCCTGGGTGTAGGGTTAGACTGTTTCTGGACAGTCTCCATCAATAACTAAGTCTAGGTCTACAGCAAAAATGCAGAGTCTATCTAACCTTCAGTAAGGTGACTAGTTTAGAATTAAGAATTTAATTCAGGCTGGAATTCAGTCTAAGGAAAACAAACTATAAAATTTCTTAAAGGAAGTGTGAAAAAAGACACTTTAGAAGTACCCATCTGGGGGAGAGTTTGCTCACCTTGTTTTGAAGCTGGACTTATCTAATATTCCCATGAAGAGTCTTCTCAGAAGATGCTGATGACGTGCATTGGCAGCACAGAAACTGAAGGCATTATTAGTACAAAGATGGATCAGATCACATAGGGAGAACAACTGAACCTTGAGATAAAATGGCAGGAATTTTTAAAAGTATCGATAAAAGGTGTCTTGATTAGGGAGTAATAAAAATAATTTTTGCTATAGGATGGGGTTAATTGGCAGGAAACTGAGAATAAAGACCTGTCAGTCCCAGCTGGGAAGGGAAAGGCTGTGGTCTGCCAGTCTGATGCATAGAAGGAAGGTGGTAGATGTCACCTTAAATTCCATGAAGAAAGATAAAACCAGAGTGGAGCGTAAATACTGCAATGAAAGGCAATACTAAGACCTCACCTAGAGTTACCACAGTCATCCAAATCCGTGAAATATATAGTGAAATTATGCAAGTGTGGAGAAGTGCTACTAGAGTATGTTAGGCCTTGGTGTTCAAGAATACTGGCTTTGACATAGTTCATGATCAGGATGCTGGTTTGCCACAAGGCAGCTTGGGCTACAGATCCACATCACCTCTTAATTGGTTGTAAACATATGGCCTGTTAACACCTTCCTGCCCCTTCATTGCTCTGTTCAGGTATGGTGCATGGAGGAACTGTCTTCTTAAAAATAATGTAAAAATAACAACAACAACAAAAACCTGTTTGCTTAATCCTCAGATTTACACAAGTAATATAGAAAAGGAGGCATAAATATGCTAAATAAATAGTTCAAAGTTAAATAAGTAAATGAGAAGTATATTATGTAAATATATTTCAAAAAAGTCACTAAGATTCTGGTAGTCAGAGAGAGAGAAGTGTACTCTATTGCTAGAGAGACATCAGGAATATATATGGAAAAGAATAAATTACATATGATGTAACTCAAAGGGTGCCCATTAATAATCAGCATTGTAAAATTACTCTTCAAATGCCATATGTAGTCAATTTCTGGTTGTAAAATATAACTCTTCTTACATTCTGAGAAGGAAATAAGTGGACATCATTTTGAAGGAGATGTTAGTGGTCTTTTAGACCTTCATGTTCTGTGAATTTAAGTTAATAAAAACGTAAACTAATGATAAAATCTATGTGGAGATGGAGCTTTTTGTCTCACCTTTTGTACAGGTAGTTCCTTGACTGAAATTTAAGACTCAATCTTTTTCTGCTGAGGTAAACGATGACAGGATATGATTCAGCCCCTTCTCACCAGAAGCAAATACCACCTGCTAAGTTAGATTTCAGAAAGATTTTGTGGTTTTTCTTTCTGGAAGTCTCATTATGCCTGAAAGCATGGCTTTTATTTTCATAGTAGAAATAATGCAATGCCAATTTTCTCACTTATCTAAAAATATTGCCAGTTCCACAAAGTCTATTAAGTTAGTGTTGAAATAAAGCATTACTAGGCTTTATAAATTATTGTTAAAATACATTTAATTAACCTGAGAGGCCTAACCTAGATGAGAAATCTTTCCCAAAGACAGGCAGCGGGAACAGGGAAGCATCTTTGCTGAAAGTGCCCAAGTTATTATTACAGCCTTGCACCACCACAGCTATGCTCTGATTGCCTAAGCATCTCTTAATCTACTTGTGATTGACTTTCTCCAGATGATGGGGGCTGCAGACTGGTCTCATGCCCAGGACAGGAGATTGAGTCTAGGAGGAACCCTGGCTTCATCCTTGAAGGCTGCAGGTGCAGGGATAATAAGAAAAAAAAAAAGATGGGGTCAAAAAAATCACATTTTTCTCCCTAGAAAAGGCAAGCAGAGAAGAAATCCTGATGCACAGACTGTGCTGAACAGCTGAGCACTTCACTCTTCACTCAGTTCCTGGGTATCATGGTTAAACTGCACCTCTTAGAGCAAACTACAGAATTACAATTATCGTATGATTGTTGTGATGGTCTTGCGATTCTTATTCTGCACACAGTCGTTTGTACAACAGACAGAAAGCACAATTCTGTGATCTTTGGAGTGTATAACTGTTATTATATATAACATATTAGCAGAGTTGATTAATAGTTTTGAATAGGTACGTTTTTCATGGATTTTATAATGTGTTCAGTTTTGTCTTCCTTTCAAGCTGCTAAAAACGATCATAATTTTCACAGATGTATTTGATGTTTGAACTTATTCAATCAATAATTTCTGTGAATTATTCTTAGCTCGTAGCTCATTTACAAGCTGGGTTTTTTTTCAGTTCTGATATTGAGAAGTTGTGCTGTTTCACCTGGACAGGAGGGTCACACCAGTAATTCCTGCTCTAGACTGAATAAGTATCTCACTTTGAATTTATTTTCCATTGTAAGTTTAACTCTAATTGATTATCTGAAAATTCTTGCAAAAAAAAAACCCCTGAAATTTGCTCACAGGAAGATAAAACAGAAAGAATAAAAATGAAATCAAATGCATTTATTTGTAAATGTGAACAAACATTCACTATTTCAAAGAATTTTCTTTACTCTGATGGTGATTATCATTCCCTCTCCCCTACTCTGGAATTTGTGAAGGTTTACTGGATTTTTTTAGCATATTCTTTTTTGACCAACTGGCACATTAATACTAGAAATGTTTTTTGCTCACTCTACAGGGTTTAAGATTTCACTGTACTAATGATAAAATATTGTGATAGACGGCAGTCCATCTCAGTTAATTGCCCTAACAGCAAAAATGTTTCTTCTTAATGAATATTCACAGCTTGTCCTTTACACAGATCTTTTCCTTTTCAATGTATCTTGTAAGCCACATTTACTCTACAGGATCCCTCTGTCTTCAATCCCAGTCCTTGGTAAGCTGCCAAGAACAATAGGGCATTAATTAACATCTGCCAGGGATTCATCAAGATGCATGGTGGTAGAGAGCAATTGCAGGTTGGTTTTTTTTTTGGCTTTTTTTTTTTAAATTTCTCTTTTGCATTTCTGTGTACTTCATGAAAGATTTATGCCAATATGTAAATTGGCTCTTGCTAAATGCCTAGTTATACTGTTTCCTTTATTGTCCAGGGCTATTTTAAAATTTTTCACATGTAAAGATATTTACCCTGTCTCTTTTTTCATGTACAGAATTCATTTGAAGGCTGCGGATGGTAAAAATAACATATTTGTTTACTTGCCTTACAGACTGCTCTGTAAATAAATCATCTGATAAACCACAAAAAAAGGAACGGAATGAGATTCATTCCCCTTAATGTTGTACCAGTGGGAATGGTGGAATTACTCTCTCTGTTAGCCCAGGGTGACAGTAAGGTGGTCTGGTAAGTTACATGAATGTAAGGAGAAATACTGTAAGTCATTCAGTATCTAGCTTTTACCACCCAGCAGTGAGTAGTCAAATAAATCAGAGATGTAAATTAAATTTCAATTAGTCTTCAGGTAGACTTCATTCCCTTTATCTCCAAGGAAACCAAACTCTCCTTCCATTTCTCTGGTGGTTGTTGTTGTTATTACTGCTAATATTCCTAACGCTACTACTACTAAAACCAATAATTTATTAAAAAAATAATCCTAATCCTAAACACTCTCTATTCATTTTTCATTTATGACCCCAAAACCAAGGGATTTTAGAGATCTCCAATTAGGTTGCTGTTATCTTTTGGCTGGTATAATTTATAGTACGGAGGTACAGAAGCAGGTAAAACAGGAGAGTTTTGTGATACTTTTATATCATAAATATATTATAAATAAGATGATGTACCTGACAGCCTGGTACATCCTTTTTTCTTTCTTTTTCTTCTCAGTCACTCAATCTCTTTTACTTAGATCCTTTGCAACTCATTTCAAACAAACCTTTCTCTCTCTGACTACACCAAGCCCACTATCTTTGAAAATATTCCAGGGGTAATCATAGGTTTTACTTTGGTGGTGTGTTTCTGGCTGTCAGTAACTTCAAATAATTTTCTAGGATTCCCCATTAAAACGTGTTTCAAAAATGAGCAACGAGTAAGGCTCAAAACCTAAGCATTCTAATTCTCTCCATAGTAAGAGGTGAATGCAAGTAAAATTCACAACTTTTTTAACATTATATCACATAATCCAGAGATTTGAACACAGTGTTGTCCCACTGAAAATTGTGTTTCTTCTGCAAATGTTGTGTTGGTCAACAATCTGATTTACTATAGCATGTTCTCAACAAACAATAAAAAAACACCATCTGTAGCATTCTAAAAAGCTAGTGGGATTTGTGCATTTAGACTTGCACGTAGATCAACAATCTTCCAGGTTAGCAATTATCTAGATCTTGAGTTGCAAATGACAAAAAATACCACAGAAATTTTGCTGCACTGTAATGTGCATGACTTTAACACACCGAACACATAATGGTAGGACTGTCTTCTCAAAGACTGCATGTAACAACGTTTGCTCAAATAAAGCAATATCTGTTTTCCTCTGGTCTTCATACACACTGTAACGCTGTGACTGTGTGAGGGAAGTGTCTATTATGGATGATTACTTATTTTCTTAGGCTAAAAATAATTTCTGTGATACACTGCAGAATTTAGAGTGTGGCTCCTGCTCAGGAGAGCACAAATTCCTGAGCTCTTTAAGGATAACTGAAGTCTGAGTTCCTAAACTTTTTGCAGTTTTACACCTGTACAGTGTAGTTTGCTTTAGAAAGGTTATTCTTGATAAGAAGTAATGCAGTCAAAATCAGAATACCTTCAGAATGTCTCTAAATAACTATTAAGTATTGATAAGAAATTTAGTGTCTCCATAGTATGCCCATGAGAGATCTTCAAACAAGTTGTGCGACTGCAAAACCAGTATATTTTTCCTCTTGGTTGTATTTTACAGAATTTAGTTCTGGTGATAAATCTGCACGACTCCATCTGCCAGGCACAAAAATGAGTTGTAAATGCTGAGGCAGATAAAAATGCTATGAAGTCTAGCAAAGATAGGAATTAAACTGTACCACAAGCAAGGTTTTTAGAGTTTTGATGTTTGCATTCATCAACTGCTCCCCAGTTGTATTGCCCATTTGTTGTATGGGCAAATATCACATGTGCATAGGTATATATGACCCAAAAAAATATAATGGGCAGTACTTTTCCAGGGAAGCTTGGAGGATTTGAGGGATACAGAAAAGTTACAATAACATATTCAGAATGTCAGCACAATTTTTCAGTAGTCCAAACTTTTCCTTCCATTCAAAATTTTCTATCAATTTTTTTCTGAAGTTTTTATTTTTGTCACTAGAATTAATGTTGCTAAAAGTCTCAAAATTTAAAATCTGAGCTAGCTGCAGAGGATCCCATCTTTGTGGTAATAAGTAGTTTAAATCAGATATATGATTCTTCATTTTGTTATTAGCAAAATGTTCGCTATCACTAACTTGGCAAAACTTGTCTTCCCAAACAATGGAAGGTCTCTTTTGTGTAGGTACATTTCAAAATTGTTTATTTTTCTGCCTGTGTAGACATTTCTTGGATAGGCGTTATGTTTTTAACATGTCAAGACCTTACACTCTTGCTGCTTTTAAACTAATACACTTTTCCTAGTGGTCAGTTTGACTTCTATGATCAATTTGATTTTCTATTTGCCTGTCTTCTGAGGTTCATGGCAATAAATACATAACCCTTTTGTTCTGTAAACATTTTTAATACAATTATATTAGCACAAGAAATGTAAACCCATAGTGAAACAAGGCATGAGTATCTTTTCAGCAGTATCCTTTGAAACTCTTAATTTTGGCACTGCTATCACTATCATCTAGTGAGCCGTGCTGTCTTTCACATGGGGTATCTCTTGTGGTTTTTTTGTTACCCTCTCCTTTTCCAGATAGTTGTGGGCATTTTTCAGAAGACATATGAACAACAGGAATTATTAAGCCTGCCATCACTAGGTAAATAATTTGGTTACTTCTGCTATTCAGTTTTGAAAATAATTCTTTCTGGACTAGGTGGTAGCTCTGCCCAAAATCTCCCAGCTTCACTGGAAGCAGAGGTTTTACTGAAATTCTCTTACTGAATCATCTGGAAGTAAAAAGTCATTATAATAACAGAAAAGGCAGACAAGATTCACTTTCAAAGTAGCGTTTCCAGTCTGAAATGCATACACTGAGAGAGTTCCCCGAAATCAAACAGAATTCATAAACTGTACAGAAACAGGCTTTTCTACAACTGATTCCTTATCCCCCCAAAAACAATCACCTTAAAGTTGAGACACAACACAAAGCTCAAGCTGATAAACATGTTGGGCTAATTAACGCATCTCTGAATCTGGCATTGCTGCAAGAAAGCAGAGGTGGAGAATGTACAAAGAGCAAGTAAAGAGGAGAATATCAGCAGCAGCAGCTTCTCATCTGGAAAAAAGAAACATAAAGATATGGGATACAAGACAGAATCTTATCACACAGAATCCTGTGTATTTGCATTGTGTTTGCATGGGGAAAGCACTAGTTAGAGTGTAGTAAACTCACTGTAAAGATTAATCAATGCAGGTGATGGCACATACTATAAACAGTGCTTAAAGTAACTATTAAAAGCATAAAAGATAGGGTTACACATGTGTGCTTGAACTTCTTCCTGCTGTAATCTCTCTACAAACAATGATTTAGGAATATTCTGATTTACAGGTTGTACCTAGACCATTTCATTTCATAGCCATTGGTGAGCTTGCGGTCCATTAATTTGTTCAATCCTTTCTTCTTTTTTTAACCCTTTTTCAAATACCAGTCCCCAGAACATTGGCTTCACTTTGCCCTCATGGAGGTAAATCTCACAGTTAAGTTGTCATGATCTAGTTTTTATGTTACAAGTAATCACAGTTCGCATCTCCATGTTCATTTTCTCTGCACTTTTCATGTTTTATAGGCCTCTTTCCCAAGCCAAGAAGCGTAGTCTATTAAACCTCTTTTCATATAGATTCTGTGTCTATCTGATCATACTTTTTGCCCTTTCTCTAGATCTTTGCTAGTTCTGTTACATCTTTTTTGAGATGGAAGAATCAGAACTTCACAGAATATTCAAGACATAGGAGCAGCAGATATTTAAGCCACGCAATGATGATATTTTCTTGTTTCTTCAAGTATTAATTTCCTAGTAACTCAGCACGTATTTTTTATGGTTTTGGCTCTGTACTGTCTCCTAAGTGTCTTTCCTGTGTCTTAATGTTTAACATATAGCTGATCACTTTAAACATACAATTGCAACTCCTTTTTGCCTCATTTGCATTACTTTGCAATGATTTGCATCTACCTTTCTACCGGAAGCTTTTGCAACGACATTACAACCGAATATCCTTCCAAGTCTTTCAGCATTGAGAAATGTTGTCATGTCACCATTCACACAGTTTTTCCAGATAATTTATGAAGATGTGAAACAGCATAAAATTTGTCACTTACCTTGGTAGGACCTTCTGGTTAAGCACCCTGCAGGGGCACAAATGCACAGGTAAGAAAATGACCTAAAATCGTGAAAATGGAGGGGCTACCATGTGAAATTACGTGGCAGGAGGTTTGTAATAAAGTGAAGAAAAGGTCTTTCTTTCCACACCCTACAGCATTTAATAAATTCACAGGAGTCTGTGACACTCGTACATTTAATTTGTCACACAATCACAGAATCACAGAGTATTGGGAGTTGGAAGGGACCTCAAAAGCTCATCCAGTCCAACCCCCCTGCCAGAGCAGGATCACCTAGACTGGGTCACACAGGAACGCGTCCAGGCGGGTTTTGAATGTCTCCAGAGAAGGAGACTCCACAACCTCTCTGGGCAGCCTGATCCAGTGCTCTGTCACAGTAAAAGAGTTTTCCCTCATGTTCACATGGAACCTCCTATGCTCCAGCTTGCTCCCATTGCCCCTTGTCCTATCATTTAACATCAGAGAGCCTGGCTCCTTCCTCCTGACACTTGCCCTTTATAAATTTATAAACTTCATATATCTATTTACATTTTAGAAAAGCAATGGTATATTAATTTACTTTTTTCCCCGAACCGTAATGCTTGTATTTTGTTGTCTGTTAGGATCTGTTTCTCTTCTTGACCCTGCTTGTCACCTTCTTTTTACTTCTGTGTTTTAAAATAGAGTATGAGAAATATAGGGCTAAAAGACTAGTGGAAGAAATTTCTTTTACTGGAAACCAAGCACTGCATGGATCTGAAAGAAGAATTTTACACATAAAATGAAGAGTATGAAATTCTGAGCTTTTGCTATCACAATAGTTAGATTTGTTGCAGAATTTTCCAGTGTAAGTATCTAGACTACCTTGATGAAAGTAAATACTGTGGTGCAACATTAGTTCAAGGTGATACAGAACTTCATTCAAAAGCTACTGCAGAATCAATGGAAAAGGGCTCATTCCTTTAAACATGCCTTTCCATCATGTCATGGAGGTCCATAACGGTAACGCACGGCCCCACTTTTCAACTGGAGTGCAAGTTTTCTGCAGATGAAATGCTAAGGTTTTGCTTTCCTCTGCATCTGCACATGGCTCAGTATGGGAGGGTTCTGCAAGGAAGAGGAATTTGAAGCCACCGTCACTGCTAATGTGGGGGTGAGAAGTCTATGGGGAGGGTTGTCCCACAGGATATTGCAAGGAACTGAGTGTATCTTCCATCTTTTTTGCTGTGCACAAACTTACTTCAGGGTTTCAGTAGGGAGCTAGGAAACACCGTACAACTTGTAAAAATACAGCCAGTTTCATCAGAAAGAACAACCAATGCCCACGTCAAATCAGAATCGTCCTTCCCTTTCAGGTCAAACTATACTCCTCTTTGTAAAAGTCCCCCAAATTTATGTTTTTGAGGAGTTACAATACCAGAAAAAACCTCAAGTTTTCCTAAATGTATCCGTATTTTCTTTTTAGGTGGCTTTCGTTTCTGTGTAGCATCCTGTACTTTCAGATACCAAACAGATACTCCCTCATGACCAAGAAGCTACTTCACCCTACCACGTTGTTAAGTGTGCGTAGGTGCAAGCCCACAATTATTCTCGCAATCTGCATGCAGGTATCTTTTAAATGTTGCCCTTTAACACCTAAATTTGCTGAGAAGAGGGAAAAAGCCGATCAGAGTCAGCATACTGCCAGCGTGTGGAAGGCACAATGATTATGACAGTCAGTCTTGCATACGTGTCTGGGAATTAATGATTTCAGAAATTGTTTTAATTTGTCTATTCTGTAACAGCACCATCTGAGCAGAGCTGGAGGAGGCTGCTGGCTAGGCCTGGATGTATAACCCCCATCACCACAGTGATGCACCTCTGAGTTACCTGTGGTCCTCCCCTGGGACAAATGTGCTCTAATATTTTGTGTATTCTTCATCAGAGACATAAGAAAACACCCAGTTGCAGTCTGCCACTCAAAAAGGATATTTCTGTAAAGAAAAAGATGTGAAAATGTAGGCATTCAAGTGAAAATTCAATCCTTCACAGTACAGAGCCTCTGTGAAGTCTTTTAAATGACCCTTTTTATCATGGTGCCATGTCTGTACCTTTCTGAATAGTGAGATCTGGAAAGAAAAATAGACATACGTATACAAGTGGTTGAGTAATGTATTACTCATGTGCACTTTGTTCTTTCTGGCAGACTGACCTTATCAAAGGGAAGAAAGCCACACGCTGTGACAAGCTGGGCCCCACTGGAAAGTCTGAATTAGCAGTGATACCTCCTTTAAATGATGATCAGTGAGAATCATCTTTTTCTCTTTTCTGAGGTGATGATGCTAACACAGTGTCACTGGCTTTTTTTTGTTGTTCTTGTCATTTTCTAATCACACACTCTACGTCACATGTTTTAAGGAACAAGCCAAGTTTACAGTAATGACAGTAATTTTCACCGTAGCAATATAATAATATACTGACCCTCTGATTACTTTCCTGCCAATACAGAAGTGAGTATTGTTGAGATTTATTTTAGAGTGGCATCCGATTCTTAAGGGTGTGTAAGTTAAGAAATGCCAAGGACAGTTTTATTGCTGCAGGGAAGTGTAAAGCCATAATGGCCACCAGCGGAAGGGTGACAGGACTCTGGTGACTGACACAGGGAGAAGACAAGGCCTGGTGTTGATCCGACAAGGGGGATATGGTTGTCAGACCACTCCATAGTGGTCTGTATGGTTAGATCTTGTTACCTACCAGCCGCTGCCCTGCCATTTGCTTCAGGAGGGTTTCTGCAAGTACATGAGACCTGTGAAGAAGCAAGGGCCAGCACACATCAAAGGTGATGTGTATGACATGTCTTGAGTCCCTAGGGGTGAACACCTTCTTACCCTCACACTCAAAAAGCATTGCCCTGGGGAAGTCTGCAGGAGAGGATGATCATAGGTTGCTGTTTAACAGGTGGGCTTACAGACCTCAGATAAAAAAACTACATTTACCTTAAATACATAGACTTATCAAAAAGTATTGTGTACATCAGGCCTTTCTCAACAGAAATATTATCAGAAGCTAACATTACCCTGCTTCTGTTAAAAACTTCAGGCACTGACTTGCAGCAGGGAGTTTGATGTATGCAACATAAAAAAGCTCTCTCTGTTCCTTTTTTGAAGTTACCTAATTCAGTAACCTCACTATTATATTTTTTTTCTTTGAATTGTGGAAAATTGGAAAATAATTTCCTGTCATTCTTTATTGTGTTCTTTATGACAACAAACTCGTCTTTTTGACCACCTCTGATTCTTCCCTTTCTAGAGTCGTTCAACATTTTGTTTTGCTTCTCAGTGCTAGGAAGTTTACTGGTACTGTAAACGGAGACATTCTGCCAATTGTGTAGTCACTTTTGTCGGACTTTCCTAAAACCTTGGTGTGTGGATATTTCTTTTAGGGATTTATTTAACTTCTAATAATGTTCCCAAATCAGCAGCAATCTGGGCTAAAGTGCCAGAAAATTATGCAGAAGATGGCCAAAGCCATCCTCTGGGAAGGGTTTTCTGTTGTAGAAGGTGCTGCCACCAGGTTCAGTGACCTGATGGAGGGACAGACCATGGCCCGGTGTCCTGGCAACCCCATGACAAGGGAACTATCATTTTTTAACTCTCTTTGCTCATATATCTCCTCAGCTGCTTCATCTCTCTCTCTGCCTTCAGTAGTGGTGAAGCAAATTAACCAATATACTTTCAGAAATAAGACTATCAATTGTAAGGAAGCATTAGGGCCTGTAGCGTAGTCAAGGACACAGCTCTGTACACCCTATCTGAATTTCTGCTGGCATTTTGAAATAGAACAGCATGGAGAATAAATCTCTTGGAATATCCATAAGGAGCTCACCTATGATTAATACAGCCAGTGAATGGGTGGTGTAATTAATCACTACACAACACTATGGCTTAAAAGGTGTTTCTTTGAAAAAAAGGGGAAACCTCAAGCTAAAATAACTTGTCTGGACTTCTCTTTCAAGGTGAGAAATTTTTTTTCTATTTCCTCAGGTGTCCTGGGATAATTCCATAAATACAGCAATAGTTATGTCTGTTGATCTCTGACTTTTACAAAGCATCCCTCCACACAACAAAGTAAGAATTATTGAAAAAAATCATCATCTATGAACATTCAGTACGCTGTGTTACCAGAGAGGTTGCTTTCAGGTGAAGGGAAGTACTGAAGTACTCCAGTGTGCAAGGGTTTGAAAAATACTGCAGTTGTCTCTAGATCACCTAGGAGCTAAATACAAGGTATGAAGGGGCAATAATCTAAAAAGTTGATTATTATTTAGTGAGACAAGTGCTGTTTTGCCCACTTGCTTGTTTTATCTTGCTGATGAAAGGGAGGTTTTCCATCACTTTTGGAAGTGTTTGGATAAGCTGTTGAGCACTGCATGTAATGTAATATACTGGAGCAGGTCAGGGCCAGAGGGATTTGTCCCTTTACTAAGCTACTTTGCAAAAATGCAGCAGTCAGAAAAGAAATAATAATAAAAAAAAACCAAACGATTTTCAGGCTGACTTGGCCAAAACCATCGTGAGCTTTCCATGCTGCACATTCACCTGGCAAACTGGAAGGCAGTAGCAGAAACAGCCATGTGACAGGCACAGACTAATCTGCACAAGCAGTATGCTGATTTTAAATATATAATCTGAAAATAATTCATGATCTGAGTAACTTCAGACAGATATCCCTGGATTCAACTGATTTTTGTCCTCTTTCTATGTTTTCAAAGCCTGTTTGGGTGTAAGCTCCCTTTTTCTAAGTTCATTTTAAGTTAGGTAAATAATTTGTAAAATTTAAATTCCTCTTATTTTTCTCATTGTATTTTTTTCATCCTAGAGAACCACTGTGGATGTGAGAGAAAGCGTTTTTGGAGTGAAAGGTTGTAATAATGAAAACATAGCATTTTCTGCTTCTGTTGAGGTCAATGGCAAAATTCCAACTAGCATTAATGAATCAAGAACTGGGCTTTTAATGTAGCACCATTTGCCTGGAATGAAGCAATTTATGCTGATTCCCATGAGAAATCAAATATGATCAGCATATTCATACAAGGGTGTGCACACAAAACCACACTTGCATGATTCCTAGAAAAACTGTTTCTGTTGGCCAATGCTGAGGGAAGACCAGGGCCTGCATTCAGTTTCAACTCAGGAAAAAAACCCAGTCAAAAGCGATATTTTAAAAGGCACTGTTCCCTGCATCACTTATGGCCCCAGTTGTTTTATATTTTTGAAATAATCACACTGAAAAGCACCTCTGAGCTCCTCGGGAAATGTAAGAGCAAGGATCTTTTCCCTGCTGAAGTCACTGGGGCCAGTTCTATCATCCACGGAGGGACTTTGATTGATGGTTGTAATTGGCTATTGCATGGTATCTGAGGATTGACTCACGGGCATATGAATTTAGTGAACTTGCATCAGCAGTATTTGCATCCATAACAAGTACAAAAAACGCAGGGATGCATGCAGATACTGTACACGACACAGATGGAAATGAGTGACTAAACCTCACTAGAACTTTTTTGCCTGCAGAAAGTGAGAATAAAAATCCCATTTTACTATGATGACAGCGATGATGCCCATTTCTAGAGTTCTTCAGTAGCATGTGTGCTACTCAGGTCTCTTAACGGTGTTCATTTTCACTCTCAACCATGAAGGGTGCAGAGAGGTACCTTAAAAACCAAGGGAAAATAGGTATAAAATAAAACAGTAAAGCAAGCAACACATTTATAGCGACGACAGCAGTGAAAAACAGCAAATTCTGTGTGTGACAGGATGGCGTGGTGTGTCTGCCAGCCCCAGAGCTGGAGCTGGTGGTGCAGGAGCTGAAGGAGGGACCTCTTGGTGCAGACACAGGCTCAGCATCTCTAAATTATTGTAGCTAGAACAGTACCTAGTTCATCACTGTAGTTTACAAAAATGAGGCTGCTCAGTGACTAGACATTTCATTAGACTGCCACAAGCCATCTGTCATTTATCTTGTTTAGGTTGGCACAGTGCTGCTCCGAACCACTAAGTGAATGGTGAGTTGCTCTGGCCTTGTGTGCCGCAGGGTGAAGGCACTCAAATGGGGAGGAAAGTGGTTTTCTATTTCTTTTTACAAGAAACTAAGAAAGGGCATAGAGAGACTGAAACAAAAGGTGCTCTGGAGCACCAGGAGCTGTGGAGAGTGGGTGTGAAATTTAGATGAGGGATAGGAACAGCAGAAGACACTAAGCTGCACAACGACGACCTTACTGTAGACATGTAAGATGACAACGCTCATAGGAGCAACCCTTTGGGTTTTAGTCTTAAAAAAAATAAATCTTGGAATAGTTACAGTCTTAAGAAAAATACCGAAGGGCAAGGAGCTAAAATGTAGAAAATCAAGCTTCAGAACAGGATTTTTGTTTAAGGAAAGCAGCCCAGACCTTTAATAAGTATTTTTTTCCACTTCATTTATGAACCGAAATCTACCCAAAATAATAGTAGAATAAAAGCAGAATTATATCAGACATAGTTTTCTATTGTTAGATAAGGAATTACATGGACATATGGATTGTACAGAACAATTGTGATTTTTTTTCATGCAAGGAAATGTGCAGAGCAATGGTAGGATTCTGTTTTGTCTGGAATTATATTAAAAATATAGCACATAATTTTGATACAAAAGTACCAATGTTTGTACCCTTTCTGACTTAATATTCAAACTGGGATACTGCTTCAGATTCTTGAAGATGAAGGTTTGGTGAGATTTTTTTACATTCCTCATTCAACAAGTCCACAACGTCCAGTGTTTGAGTCAGGTTGTAAGGACGTTGAACCCACCCTGTGTTCAAAGACACTCAGCACCTTGGGTGCTTACCTGCTAAATGACAGAGCCTAGATAGATTCATGTGAAGCCCTTTGTTTTTAAGTTTAAAAATATATTCTGATGCGTTATTGCTCATTTCTACAATGATCTCCACATACAGACTCTGCACTCCTGGAGACCTCTTTTGGTTGCTAACTCAGCAGCCTGTGTTCATCACCATGGCCAAAGGGACTTGATCCTGCACTCAGCATTCTGTAAGCCTCCTCCAAGCTCCTCTCTGCTCCATGGTTCTTTCCTTATGTGGCTGGTAATTTTTGCTTATGCAGAGGTCATTTCGAGGCCAGGCTAAAATAGTCTGGTATATTTAATACTGGTTAGCCTCATTTCTTTCTTCTGATTTTTATAACAAGGAAAGACTTGGTTGCTTTTACAGCAGGACTTACATACAATCTTTATTATGTTGGTTATTTAAGAGATAATTAGTACTATCTGGATTTCCTTTTAATGGCATTTGAGGAATGTGAATGTTGATCCATTCATTTACTTGATAACTATTTGTGCATGTAAAGTCTTTGTCACCCACCTGCAACAGCCTTTCATAATGGTATAGGATATAAAAATTTGCAAATATTAGGCAATAAAAGCTACATAAGATCTGGAAATGGTGCAGATGTGTGTCGCAGAGGGAAGGGAAAGGTCATTAACCAGCTCAGCACACAGGTCCCAGTTTGAGTCAGAGTGGAAGCTCCCAGCAGGACCAGGCTAAAGCGGAAAGTGGTGGGGCTATGAGAAATAAATACTTCTGCGCACCCAAAAATGATACCTCAGATCCACAAATAGGCTGTAAAGTTAATCATTCCACATTATTCTGTGAAACCAGCCAATTCCTCCCCATTATATACTGAGGGAGGGTGTTTCTTTGTTACTGACTAAAGGCTGAAATACGCAGCTGACATGGAGATTTGCAGCTTGGTCCAGCCTGTAAATTCCTGTGCCAACACATGGAGAGGATAGAAAAACAACAACAACAACAACAACAACAAACCACAAAACAAAAACTTGTTAGAAAAGCATTGGTGCCAGCTGGCTCTGAATGTCCTGACTTCAGGAGTAGAGATTTGACTCATAATTATCCTTGAATAAATAGTTGGGAGAGCCACCCTTATATATCAATTCTAGAATTAAGTACTTTTAGTTAAAAGTGGGTATGGTGTAAAACTACTTCGAAATTGTCAGTTGTTGGTAAACACAGAAATTGGGCATTGGCTGTAAACGTTATGACCCACGAAGCTGAGGCATGCCAAGGGGCATGCATCCCTCTGTCCTCCTGTCAACTCTCACAGAATTGTGAGATTCCTATGGCGTCACCTACGAGAAATTTGAAGGTTGGGGGTTTTTTTCCTGATCTTTTAAACACTGATTTCTGTACTGACAAAGGAGTCCAGCCCATTCAAGCTTACCCGGAGCCAGCCCCGTCGGTACCTGCGTGTCAGCTGCGAGAGCTCCGCGGGGCGGTGCGGAGCCGGCGGCGGGGA
>NW_010206459.1:57776-80764 GCF_000695765.1 Mesitornis unicolor | reverse complement strand
GGCAGCCGCTAGATGGCAGGAGAGCACCGCGCAGCACCGCGCAGCGCTGCGCAGTGCCGCGGGCATCGGCCCAGCCCGGCAACGGACAAGCGTGGGGTCTGGTTTCCTCTTGGAAAAGAAAAAGAAAAAAAAAACAAAAACAAAAACGTAACCAAACAGGGTTTTCCTTAATTTTTCTTCTCTCTCTCTTTTTTTTTTTTTTTTTTTTTTTAACAGAGTTTAACATGACTCCTTCCCCCTTGTGGTTTTTTGTTTTAGGGTTTTGTGTTGGTTTTTGTTTGTTTTTGTTGGTTAGGTTTGAGTTTCTGTTGGGTTTTGCTGGTTTTTTTTGAGTTTCCCCTGGTGAGTATACAACCACCCCATTTTTCCCAGCACACACTTGCTGATTTCAGTGAAGTTGCCTTAGGGATAAATTTGCCCCGCTGCCTGTACATTTATTTGACATGCTGATCAAGCTTTTTCGTTATCTGCATCTTTACTGTTTGATAAATCACTATATTCCAGCACACACTCCATCACAGAATGCCCATTTAAAAGTTCTTTTGAGCTTTTGGGTAACTGGATGATTTAAAATACAGCACAAAAGGTAAATTCAGCCGCCATGCTCGACAGTGCATGAATGACAAATCTGTTGTAGTTTGGAGTGTATTTTAAGAAATTCTTTTTAAACCTCTTGTAGAAAAATTACGTATTTTCAGAAAAGGTATTATGGACTAGGAAACTGAGCTGCATGATTTATTTCATATGTTATTGATATGGTTATGCTTATACAGATGTAATAGATTTCCTAGCTTCTGATCTGCTGTTATGCAAGTTCATATCATCTGCAAAGATTTTCAAACTTAGTTCTGTGTTCTAAAGCTATGTGAAACGTTGAAGCTTTTTGCCTTCAGCTCGAGCTACAATTTTTTTGCTAAATCATTAATTTCATGTGGTTCCAACGAAAGAATTCAAAACCCAGACACCTCTAGCCTAGCTGGAGACAAAGATGAGATTTTCATAGCCTATGTAAAACTTATGTTGTGCCTCACACAGCAAACTCTGAAACTGGGCAATTTTTGAATTATTTGGATTATAATACAGACTCTTCCCATACTTCTTGGGGTTTTTTGGGGGAATCTTTCATTTCAAAGAAGATATTTTAATAAAAATTTCAACATCCTGTAACAGAGTCAGAATTTATGTCTAAGTCACAGGCAAAACAGCAGAGCTCCAGAAACCTTGAGATGAGTCTTGTTACTGTGCAGCCCAGACCATGAAAGTGCCTTCTAACACTTTTACTTCCCTTTTTGCAGGGTAAGCCACTCTATATTTACACTTTTAATTGTACTGACAATCTCCTTAGTTTGTTATCTTTTCAAAACTTTTATATCTTACAATTTTTAATTCCCTGTTACTGTAGGTAATGGGATTAATCTTATCAAAAAGTCTTGCTGATCTGAGTCAGGTTCAGCCCAATGATGCTCTCTGAATGGTCAAAAAGTATTACTGTAACTAATAGAATATAATAGATGGTAAAAAGTAGAATAGAATAGAATAGAATAGAATAGAATAGAATAGAATAGAATAGAATATGGTTTATATCACATGTGTAAACTATGGTGGAAAGCTCTACAGAACAAGAAGTGAGTGCAGTTCCTTTGAAGTGTATTAGGAATCTGGCCCCAGTATATAAAACGGTGTTGCACATATGAATCGTTGCATGAAATTTTGCTTGGGAAAAAATTTGAGGTTAAATTTTGTCAGATGAATCATCTCCTCCTAAGACTGACTAAACCAAAATAAATGTGCTGACAACTCATCAGGTGCTCTTGAATTATCTAAGTCTTTCCCACAGATATGTTTATCAATATACCACATTATAATATCATCGTACACAAACACCCGAGTTGCTAAACTGTGGTGGAGCCAGATGCATCTCAGTAGCAGCTGTCAGGTAGCGGTGACACATGGTGGCTGTCCCCAGGCACATTTCAGGGTGCTCAGAAGCCCTCTGCTCGGCCCAGTGGTCTCTACAAAGCATCTCTAGAAAAGCCAGCAGTCATTTCAGGTCTGTGTGTGTGCGTAAACCTAAGTCAAAAAATGCAATTTAAGACCAGCAAACTTTTCTTCAAATGGTTGAATTGAAATAGTTTCTAAACCATCTGAAAAGCCACAGTTGGTGTGAGTCCTAATAACTTTGATGTTATGATTTCAATAGACTTTATTGCTCCCTAGTAGGGCTATAGACCAATCGTTTCTGTCCTGCTCATTTAACCCCACCGCTATGGGAATAGCCAGGGAAAAGTACAAAGAGCAGTGGCTCTAGTTAAGCTGATGATTAAAGGTAGAGCTATGAGAAGGGAATAAAGGAATCCTTCTGTTGCACCTGTGCACAGATAGCACAAGATCTGCAAGGGCTTTTGATTGCACTAGACGATGTTTTGCTTTGTACTGTACTTTTTATAAAAATAGACATTTATTTGAAATATCTCTCATCTGGCTATGAACTCTTCCTCTTATGTTTGCACAGCATACACACTGACATAAATAAGGACTGGTAGGGGGTTTTTCCCTTGTTTTGCGTGGGGGGTTTTTGGTGGGGATTTTTGTGTGTGTATGTCATTGTGATTTCATTTTGGTTAGCTTATCTTGTTGAATTACTGCTGAAAATTAACACTGTAACTACCAAGCGCATACATTAAATGCTACTGTGCTGTGTATCAATGCATTCAATAGTATTAATACTTAAACTTCTCTTCTTGATAGTGCCGCTCCAAAGAAAAATAAGTACCTCCCTCTGCACCTCCCCAAGAAAAATAGTGAAATAAATCCAGAACAAAATGCTGCTCTTTTATTAGGAAATTAAAAAATCCTATGTTTTTATTATTTTGAATTATAGGAACAGCATTGTATACTCCAATTACTTTCAAACACTGCATAAGCCATTAAAAACAAAATAACATAAAAGTCCAATAAAGAAAGAGTATTCAGCCAGCTACCAGTCCACCACCATGGGTCAAATACAACTCAAGGCATCTCTGTTGAAACCCAGGTACTGAAACGGAGATTAATGTGTCCTGACAAAGAAAAAACTAGTTTCTCAGTTGCATCATAACTGTTTTAAATACAGCATCTCATCTCTTTAACATACAAAATACAGATGAAAAGAAAATTAAGGGACACAATTAACACTTTTGAACTCTTTTCTGTGCACAGGGCCACCTGCGCTTCCTTCGCCTGACACCATTGCAGCAAATGAAGTCAACAGATGCACTAATGCGGCTCTCAACATGCCACCTGAAGAGTCCTCTCCTTGCAGCTTTCCACTTGTTTCTGATGAAGTCCCATCCATCTTGCAAGCTGTCGGAGGCTGTAGGTCTCCAGAAAAATTCAGCCTGGTCATTAGGTGAAAAAATAAGATAATACAGCTAACTGCCATTAAGTGACTCTTTTCTGTGGTGGATTTCTGATGCCAGGCAATCAGGGAGAAGGAGCTGCCTTCAGCAGTGTTGTCATTGCTGGTTAGTGCAGATCAGCGGCACCATAAAGCTACAAACATCCGTCTTTACTGGTGTATCCTTTATTTACAAGCGGGACAGAGTGGAGGTGTAGAGGTAGACTCCTTCCTCCACTCCATCACTTGAACCAGGACTGAGGAACCTGAGAAGAAAATCATCAGTCCTTCAAAAGGCAAAGGCAGAAAAAGACTCCTACATTTTTATGCTTTTGAAATAAAGGGACAGCATTATAGAATCCATTTCAAATTCTTTCAAACATCTCAAAATTAAAAGCAAAATAACATAAAAATCCACTAAAGAAGGAGTATTCAGTATTCAGCCAGCTACCAGCCCACCACCATGGGTCAAACACATCCAAAGGCCAACAAACCCAAAATGAGGCAGAAAAGAACTGAATACTTTAGGTTGGAAAAGACCTTTAAGCCCAACTATTAACCTATCAGTGCCAAGTCCACAACTAAGCCATGTCCCTAAGTGCCACATCTACATATTGTGAGTCTGGCTCAGCACAGCGATCACTTATAGCCAGTTATTCCTAGAAGTATCATCAGAGAGTATTCATCGTAAAGAAGAGACCTAAAACTTGCAGCCCTGGAGTAAAACACCAGTTATAATGCAAAGCAACATCTAACTTCTGCATGGTATCTGTAATACTCCTCATCTTAGAATAGGAAACACACAAATACAGTAATAAATGTAGCTGGGCATAAAATGTTAACACAGTAGTCATCCTTATTGTACATAAAGTAGAAGGAGCTTCTTCTATACAGAAAACCACAACTGCCAGCAAGAGATGCTGGTTTTTTGTTAAACCTCAGTTACTGGTGCTATTACCACTGGTTGTCTACTGTTGTGCTGAGACAGGCAGTGGTTGGTTCATCCAGGAGACCGAATCATGCTTCTGCTAGCACCGATGGCAAGTTGGACTCCCTCACTGGGACCTCCACATCATGGTTTCCCTCTGGTTCCTTCCAAACCATTACTAAACAGCATCCCTTTTCTTTTAAGCCTTTTTCCACTGTATCCTACACACAACATTTTTTCCCACTCAACACTGAATAATCTTAGCCTAATATCTAGTCCGAACCAATCAGAAACTTTGATGCTTTCTGCCCAGAAATAGACTCGCCCTTTTCAGTTGAGGCAGAGCTGGATGTATTTTTCTTCTCTCTTATCCCAGCTCTGCTTTGCAGGATAGTATTTATAAAGAATAGCTATCTCACATGACATTTTTAAAAGGCATTATGTCACCTTCCTCTGACAACAGAGCTTTTGGTTTTTAAGACAAGTTTGGAAGTATTTATAATTCAAAGTACAAAACAACATTCATGGGGTTTATCACAAAATGGGTATGTGGAAACTGGAAAGGATTAGTCTTTCCACTGGCATTCATGGACAGTGGTTCAGGGGCTTTAAGAGACTCACTGTACTTCTGTAAGCTCTTTCAGATAGGATGTCCTAAAAAAAATGTGTAGAAGAAATCAGTAGAAAAGTTAGTATTTTTTAACATATTTGTAAATCTGATCATTTTCATAAGGTGCATTGCTTTCTGAAAGAGCACTGTCCTTTATCCAATGCAAAGCATCCTCTCATGTCATTGTCATGGACCTTTTGCCAAAGAGACACTGTTGCACGAAAAAATATGAATGCAGCTGTTTGCAAACAGGAGAGTGCAAAATGTTACCAGGGCATGGATTTGTCTTTTTCCCTTTGAATTCTGGAGTAAAAAAAGTGAAAACTGGCGGTCTAATCTAAACTATAGGTACAATTGTTGTTTAAAACAATAAAAGTATACATGCCTTCATTATTAACATTTCATAATATAAATGGCAAACAACATTTGCTTCTCTTGGTCTATTACATATCACATAAAATTAGGAGTGTAAGTCGGTTGACACTGGTATCTTCCGCCTCTGCTGTCTTAAGCATAACAGTTCTTATTTGACCGTTTCTGTTTTTGTGGAGTACTCTAATTATAGCACAAAATATTTACAATTCTGTTGAAATATGTAAATTATGCAGAAGTGAGTCTAATAGCAAAAATGCAGTTTTTTAACAGAAAAATACGTAAACTGACATGATGCTGGAGATAAGTGTTTTTCAGATAACAACGTCTGTGCCGCAGAAGTTGGACAAATAATGCAGAGTACAGAATGAACGCGTGTCTCTCCAAAACAGTACAAGCTCTCTTTTGACATGCAAGCAATTCAGTGAGGAGGAAAAAGGCTAGAATTAAATTTAACTGATGCAAATGAAATTAAAGCTAAATTGGCTGTCACATCAAGATGATGTTAACGACGTAAATGTTTGCTATGTATTAAGACACAGTTTAGAATTTAGACTGTGAAAAACTGTAAGACTCTTTTGTTGTACATTTAAGATATAAACTGTGCATTTAAAAGAGCATATATATGGATTATTTGCCCTCTTTCACACCTTTGAGAATTACATGTAAAATATCTTCTGCTTTTTTCAGATATTTTTCTGTAATTTTATCTCACACATACTGTAGTTTCAGGCTACCAAAAAAACCAAAACAAAACAAAAAATCCCCAAACCACGAGGCTTTTCTAGCTAAGCAGTATCCCATTACATCATTGCTTCAGATGCATTCATTCTCTACAATATTGTTGGCTGTTTCAGGTTAACTACCAAAATCATCTGCCTGAGAAGCAAGATTTAATTGTCTTACAACTACCTCTGTGAAGTACAATAGGGATTACAAGTACTCATTGATTATACTATTGGGTAGAATAAGGCACTCTTATTCTAGCATTTCTCATTCATTTTGTCATTGCATTCTCTTTGAAAGAGACCAAATGGGTCCCAGCAGGTGAAAGCAAAGAAACCTGAAAGGCCCCCTTTGATGAATGACAATACCACAACTGCCCCCCTCCCATTTTTGGAGATTATAAAACCTTATTAAATCATGCCCCGTTAGATATTGATTGAGAGGGAGCTAAACTAAAACCAACAATAGCAGCATGGATCAGAGAACAGTGCTTTCATCAATGGGCACTGAACGCAGCTAAGCACTCCCCTCCTTTTCCTGTGTGGGGTTTTTTCGCTGTTTTTCTTTTTTTGTTGTTTAAAAAAACTATTTACTTTTGTTTAAACCATTATACAAGAAAGTAATGCAATTATACCAGCTTTGTCAGTCACAGATAGCCAATAGCTCTCGCTGTAGTACTGGTGATTCATCTTCCAGGCTGTCACAAGAAATCCCACAAACAACCTTAAAGTTAAGACTCTTGGGTTTTTTTTCTTTTTGAGGGGTTTTGGTTTTTGGTTTTTTTGGGTTGTTTTTTTTTTTACTGTTCCTAGCAATTACTGCAACTGCCACTGACTTCAGGATGCCCTTAATTATTGCAAGGCTGGTTCTGAACAAGCCATGTGAATGGAACAAATGAAACCATTTGGCAAAGTCTGCTCTTGGAAAGTAACAAAAAAACTCACCATTATTTAAAATCATATTTTATTTTTTACTACTTTTATTAATTGCTTGTTATGTCGCTTGTTTAGGAAACCCACTACAAAATTTCCCTTCATGAAATTCATCTTGGTATAACTTCAACCTGCCTGCTTTTGAGGAGACCTTTTTAATAGGACTGTGTATTAACAGTCAGTGCTTTATTTATGTTTAAAGCATAGTGCATTTCAGACCATGGTAGGAAATGATGAAACATGAGTAAGCACACAATTAATCCTACAGGTATCTTTCTTCTGATAACAGAGAATCTTGGGGTAGAGTCTGAAGAATTTATTTATTTTTACATATTTTGCTTGGGACGTAATTTCCTTTTTTCCTACCAGAGATCTACAGGTATTCCTTGCCATAGGCAGAAGATCACTGAATGATGCACATTGCTTAAAGGAATAAAAATAGAATAAGGGCGAAAACAATCTGGTTTTAAACTGCATCACTGTTCTACATCATATGTGATTCCTGAATTCTATAAATACTGTAAAAATTTTGGTTTTCAATTAATTTTGGCTGAAGAATCAAAACATCATCCAGATCATAACAATCTAGGTACTAATGTTATTATTAATCACTATCAAACAGATGCAGTTTTTCTGTTTATTATTAATAGTGTTATTTGAGGCTGTTGCACTGCTCTGTATGAAAAGCCCCTTTTGGTAACCAGACATATTTCTGGAACAGCTGAAATTGTTATAGAATTTATGAAACTATTGTTCAGAGCTAAAAATTATTTTGATAGCTGTAAAATAAAATTAGAGGATTAAAAATAATGTGTTCATGCTGTGAATATGGGAAACAAAACAGCTTTTTTTGTTTAAAAAAATGGTATATTTCATTAGTGCTGTGAAAGCCTCTGAGAATAATCCGGGGTGGGGGTGAAGATAAAACAGCACAGAGGACTGGAAGATTTATGCTTTTGAAAAGGATATAAAGGAATGAATTCATTATATTATAATCATATGTTTGTGTCCATATTCATTTTTGATTGATTTATGACATCCTTATCCTAATAGCTGCCTTGCTGCTATTTAATATTTTCCATTTATTTCCCTTCTCCATGTCAAGCCCATCAGGATTTTCCTATGATTTCATACTGTAACTTGCATTAATCTAAAACATTAATAAATACTTATTACAATCCTCCCCTATTAAGTTAACTGTACATTCTTGGGTCTAAAAATTACAAAGGTTAATTGCTATTTAAAGTGAAACCAAAGTAGCAAGTTTTACAGCTCTCAGTTTTGTTGTTTGCTGTGGGATTTTTTTTACACCATTTGTTAATAACAAATTTTTTAAGGGTAAAATCCATATATAAGACAGAGATGAGATTTAAACCAGAGAGCTTCAAGTCATATTGTGAAAATTACAGCTAAGCTTGAGAGTACAATATCTTGAAGAGGTTTTATAAATACAGCTTGCCAGTTACAGAGCTTTAAATTTTTATGCGCTGCTCAGGATGAATAATTAACTGTCTGAAATCTATGGCTAATTGTATTTTCGTTTGATTTGACTTTTCAAGCGCAAACGTAACATGCTAGTTTTATACTAATGGTTACCCATTTCTGTGCTGCCATCACAATCTAACATCATTCTCTTGGTTTTAAGGGAATCTGGTAATTCAACCATCAGCAGCTGCTTTGCAGAGTCTCTCTTCCTTAAAGAGCTCTGTGAAATATGATCTGATGGCTCAGGATGTTACAAAATTTTTCCTGTTTTATATCCTCTAGGCATAGAGCTGCAGTAATTCTTCAAACTCTGTTTCAGAAAACAGTATATAGGCAAAGGAATATGATTGCAAACTACCATCAAACTATTGTATTTCCATCTATCTTCTACCAATGGTTGGCAATTGTTACAATTTTAAGTATAAGAATTACTTTCAGTTATCTGTTATTTTTTCCTCACATTGTATTTTAACAGTTCCCTTCAGAAAAAATCAATTTTGAATAGTCTAGCTTTAAAGAAGGGGCTGCACTTGAAAGCTTCCAGGTTGAATCATTTATTGAAATTTTTAACCTTACATTTTAAATAATTTGCCATACCCATAAGGTAGCAATAATATAAAGCAAGCAGTATTTTGATGTCAAGCATTTAGTTTAACATTTCAGTAGTGTTTAAGTTTTAGGGCTTTCAGGTCACCTGTGACTAGACTAGGCTGGAGTCTGTTGTCTAATTATATAAACCCATGAACTGTCATGTCCTATTACATTACTATAACATCAACTTTATTCAATAGCAGAATTTATCAATTAGGTCATGGTGTTACTTCAGCCAACATGAAATGAGAGAAAACACTCATGAGTTCAGGTATTTCGGTCATTTAAACAAATATTTGAAGTTACTGTGAAATGTAGGCTGTCAAAATAGGGAGTATGTTTACAGATCTTAAATACATTCACTAAATGTTTTTAATGGCATTCACAGAATTCGTAGGAATTTTTCAAGATGGCTTTCATTACTTTATTACACATTTTCTAGTTAGTAAGAATGGCTTTAAATGATTATTCTCATATTTAATTATATCTACAGCGGGCCATACATGCAGACCTATGAATATACACAAATACATAGGCACTGTTTACTGATCTAAGTTTAATTGAACAGCTCTCCTTAGAGGTGATCTGATGAAGGGATGAACTTTAGGAGAATTCTCACCATGCACTTTTATGGGTTGAGAGGTTTTTTAAGCTTTCTATACACACTACGAAGGAAAACAGTTCAGAGCAGGGACCTCATGATGTGCTCTCAAAGAGGACTAAACATGGTGCTGGTTGCCCAAATGGGGGTGGTTGAGGTCCTTCCCTTTCCCTTTTCATTCTCCATGGAGAAGGACACTTACCTCACCTTCCTAAAACACACCTCCATCACCCAGCCAGCCTCCAGTGTTTTGGTAGCCAGCCCCTCCACAGAGGAAGCACCCACCCAGCACACACCAGCAGCCTCCATGTTCAATCTAACAAACATTATGCATCCATACCCGACCGTCCTATAGCTTTGGGTTGATTACCAGGTTTATCAGACATTTTTCCATAGTCCTTTCAGGACATGATATTGCCACTGCCTGTGTTCCTACACAGCACGCTGGAATTCTGTTAGTGTAACTCAAAGTACAAAAAAAATCAGCTTATCTCACACAGGTTCATAAGATAAGTTTCTTTAATGTTCTCTAGATAATAATGCTAAGTTTAAGCTAAAGTAAAAGATATGAAATGTTAAGTTACCAACATCAACTTTAACTTTGCTATATTAAAGGAACAAAGCCTAAATAACGAATATGTGCCTTTTGAGGTATAGCAGCTCTTTTGCTCAGACTTTCAATCAATGCCGCCTGAAGGGCCTGTATTCAGTAACCTCGATTTCCAAGTCCTGTGTTTAAATTCTGAGCTATACCATCCTATTAGCATAATTTGCACATTTAATTTTCTCTATTAAAGAAATTATTGGAAGTTGATTACACTTCTACAAAACACAAATTCAAAAGTGCCTGTTCAATTTCTATCTCTAGCATAGCATTAATGTTTTCCGCATTTCTTATTTTTTTTCCCCATCTAAATTTCTTCAAGTCCCCTTTCTGTGAATATTGGTGACGATGAAGCATTTATCAGCTATTCTTGTTTGCTGAATAGATGGTTTTCCGGCCAAGGAATTCAATTTTCATACATTACAATTACTTAGTATTGTTACTAATGTATGATAATGTAAGGAAAGTGTAGACTTGTTCGATATCTTGGGAGGAGTTATTTAATACCATTAAATTACAATAACTCCACTTTGTACAAATTCCATAAAAGTATTGCTGGCTGAGTATTTGAATGCAAGAGAATGAATGAAAATTCCCCAATTGTTTTCTATACTGCTTCTAAGTACTATACATATATGTGTTATCTTGCTTGTATGTATGGTTGTCTACATGTCTGCTTCTGCACTTATACCATCACCATTGTTCATAGAAGTTACAGTAAAATCCTCAATGTCTCCAATGTCAGGATAGTAAGCCATTAAAAAGTAGTCAAGGAATAGTTTTTAAATTAATTCTAACCATTTACTCAATGCCTGTACAATTACAGGTGTGGCACTCTGACAGAGATAATACAGTAAATACGCACAAAAACTCAGAGGGGCAATAGTGTTTTTAACATAAGAGTTTACAGAGACAATGCTTACAGGATGGGGCATGATTTGGTTTGAAATTGCACTAAACCAGCGAAGAACTAGGTTTGCAGGGTATGTTTTTTCCCAGGCAGTGGCATCTTTTATTCCTGTTGAAATCCACAGCAGACTAATGACTTCAACTCTAATGACTTCAACTTTCTTGCAGAACGTCAGTGTCAGTTCACCTCTGTGAAGCCAAAGCTGGTATTTGAAAAGAGAAACAGCAGGAGTTAAGAACTATCTCTTAGCTAGGCTTATTAAAGCAGGACAAGACTGGACAGCAGAACAGAAATAGCATAATACCTCCAGGAAGATGAATTAAGTTGTCTGGTAATGACATGTGCTGTTAAAATCAAAGGTAAAAGCTGAGAGTGCTTTTCTTGGTGGGATGAGTGGTTCGTCTGATCACCAATTTTGATGTAGTTCTTTTGCATAAGTAAGACATTAAAGTAAGGCCTGCTCAACACTTCAGCTACCAGCACAGGTATTTAAAAAGTAGCCCACTGGTATACAGAAAAACAAAACTTCCTTCTATCAAGAGAAAAAAAACCAAAAATGTTCCTGTAGCTACTCTCAGCCTTGCTGCACAAAAGCTGCTTCTCAGCAAACTCAATCATGACCACCTGGAAGTAAAAATTTGTTTTTTCAGCATGAGAGACATCAGCCTTCTCTATGGCACACCAGCAGTGGAAGGCAAGCTCGCACATTGTTAAATATTTTTTATTTACAGGCACTGATCAAAGGTCACATCGGTTTAGAAGGTGGAACAAGGTCCCTTTCTTGAAACAGAGGCCTGATCTAGTAGATTGAAGAGGTAAACATGCTAAAGTGACTGTTTTGAAAGGAGTCCCACTGCCCATGTTGTACCTGGAGGCTTACTGCACCTTTCTAGTTCTTAATAAACTACATGAACAGTCAGTTGTAAGGTTGCTGTATTTTTCATTGTACCTCTTTCTGTATCATGTTTAAATGGTAAAGTAAAAAATATTTTAACCTATTTTTCCCCTTCCTTACCTTAATTACATTTACAGAATATGTTTCACGGGGTACTGTTGATGTTCTGAGGGCTATTCCTGTCTACTTCCTTGTAACGTAAAGGGTCTGCTGTCTATTACTAAAATATCACCTGAAAATAAATACTATCATAGTGCCTTGGTAATTTAAAAAGATGAGGTTTAAACTCATAGCTGTGCGCCTAGAGGAAAAGCGCATCATTTAATCACGAGTGAAAAGGGAACAATAGGATGCACACACGACTACAAAACTGTAGCCTGTATTCTCATCACAACCTCTGTTGTGATAAAAGAGTTAACTCGGTGTTATGTGGGGAAGGGAATCTAGAAGACGAAAAAGTTAGCTTAGGTCCTCCCTAGGTTAATTAATACCTGGTTAATTTCTGGGATAACAGAAAAAATCACACTTCCAAAAAGCCTATTTTTTGACAAACAGCATAACCACCAGCTTCACATCTCGTTCATCTTGAAGGTTGCCAACTTATAATTGCTAAGAACAAAAATTATGCACATTTTCATTCATATCTGGAAGGGAAAGAAAAGCAACTCCTGCTGTGGGTTTGGGTTTTTGTCCCATAACTTGCTATGTAGTAACTGTTCGTAACAGTGCTACATAAAGACTACTCCTTATCCCAAGTTTGCATGAGATCTTATGCTTAATTCTCAACAAAGGAGCAGAGATGTGTGTGTATATATATATATGTATATATATGTATGTATCTGTAATACCAGTATTACTGCATGACTGCTATTCAAACCTGTTGCTCTATTTGTTATGAATTTGTTTTTACAGTGGCTACTAACATGCACACGGCTTAAATGTTAACTGCGAATGAGATAGCACTGTGTTCCCTGCGAACCTGAAGCCTTGTCTGCCACTGTTTCATGAGCGAATATGTGATATGTCATGCAAGTTTGTATTAACTTAATTCAGATATTTCAAAATACAGTGGAGCCTTGATGGCATTTGCTTAGGTAATCAGGTGATCTGATTTCTTTTTCATGTATTTGTTCTTTTCTAAATTCAAAACCTTATTTCCCTGAGGCTGTGAAAAGTGATTGTAAAGTTACTTCATTTCTTAGCTAATTAATGTACTTTTTTTCTTCTGTCCGTTTGGTTTTTTCCACACCTATCCTTTTCTATTGTTCCTGCCAATCCTGCCTTTATAATTTTCTTAGCACCACTGTTAAAACTGGCTCCAGCTGGTGGCAGCTTCACCACAGCAATGCACGTCTATCGCAAACAATTGTCTCAATGTGCTAATTCGTCAGTGTAATTTCATAATGGACCCCTTCTGGCTTCTTACAGAAAATCTCACTTCCCAGTCAGTCCAATATTAAGAAATCCTTGATGAGACAGTTCATATTGTCTGAGGTTACACTTCAGAATACAAAAAATGAGAGGGGAAAATAATGAAAAACTGTGTAATGTTCATTTACCTGTCTTGCACATGCAATATATCATGCAAAGAGAAGAGAGAAATAGGAGGGATATGGGAGCAGCTGTAAAATGCCTAAATTAGTGACTTTTGGGGGAGAATCCAGGGATCGTCTGTGCATCCTGTCCTAAGTGACTTCTGCAGCCACCCTGAGGATGCAGAGGACTACTCAAGAGTCCTATGAATAGGATTAAGATCATGGGAAACCTCCTAAGTATCAGCTTTTAAAACACAGGCTTTCAGATGCAGACCTATTTAGGGGCAACCTGGATAATAACTTCCCTTTTAAAAAGCGTTGAAGTGTATTGACATATTTGATTAACAGAAGTAATGCAATGCTGTATCACTGTGAACTCAAAATGAGATCTGAAAGCTTGGAGAAACAAAACATTTGATGTCATTTTTAGGATGGATGTACTATAAACAAGTAATTGGTTTAAATCAAATCTAAAATACAGCAATTTCAAACTCTTTTTAAAAAATAATTCTTTCATTTTATTTTTCCTGTTCATCGCATCTTTTTTAGTGAATTTCCATCTGTTGAATCTGTCATTTTTTCCATTAGCAGAAAACCATCCAACAACATATTAAGTTACATGGCTAGCATCAGTCATTTTTTGTTTGTTTTCTCTTTCTTAATTTGGTCCCATGTTTAAGAAATGGGAGGAGGGGATGAGGAATAATCTGAAAGAAAATCTATTATTGCAATATATTCAACATGGTCAGGATCTGAAAGTGCTGCAGTAGGTTCTTGCAAAAAATACTACAGCCTCATATTTCCAAGTTAATTTCTGGAGAAATTAAATACATTGGAGAATAAGGGATTTTTATATTTCTTTAAAAATCATTTTCTTTTTCAAAGCCTTTAAACTATTCTTTGAAATTTCTTGTGTTTGATCGTTCAGTAATGTGGACATTCAGATTTTTGCCTGAATATATCATAATAATTCACCAGAGAAATGATGATAAATGGAAAAGATGTGGAGCAGATTAAACAATTTATTTACATAAGTGTTGAGTAAGCAGGTCAATTAAGGAATGAAAGCAGCTGAACCATGTACAGCCTGATCAAAAGAGACTGCAGGTAAACTCCCAATATCTCTTAGTTCTACTACAAGACTGGTGCTCACTGAAATCAATATTTGCAACTACAGAAAAATAAAACAAAAACACTTATGAAGCCCAAGTTTAGCAAAACCAAATTCTATGTGTGCGCTCTGAAATGGTGTCAATAGAACACATACTTAAGATTGTTGTGATGAGTTTTGGCTAAAGAATATATCTACTGTAAAGAAAACTGAAAAATTGATGGAGAATTATTAATCAGTCTGCGTCAGAGCGTAGAATCAGTTGTCCACCTAAAAATCAAGAAATCCTTCGTATATCTTCACAAGCTCTTTTAACACAAATTGTCTTACCGCACAGGAGAAGAGTTGGCTCCATGCCCTTCCAATGAAGCTGAAGTACTTCAGCAGACATTTCTAGGCTGAGGACAAAAAGAAAAGGCTGTTGTGGAAAAAATAAGGGTTTGAAAGCATGGAGATGATTGTGAAGTCACCAAATTGCAGAATGGTTGAGATCAGAAGGGAAAAAAGTGTGTATTTGGTTTAGTTGATATCCCTCTTCCCCAGATCCATCTGAAATCTTAATTATTTTAATCCCTCGTGATAAAGTATTATTTTTGAAAATTGACAAGTATATTTCACAAGTTTAAAAAGGAGATTTTAGACAGGCTGATACCACTATGTCTCTTCTCATAGCTTAGAAAATTCTGAAATATCACTTTGGGTCAACCAGCCAGTTGGTTAAAGAAAAGGTGCTGCTTTGGGCTGCAAAATTATTATTTCAACAGCTCTGCTTCACAGACAAGTCAGAACTAACTCAATTTCTCTACTGCATTTGTCTGACCGTTTGGGTTGTTGTTTCTTGCTGTAGCTGGAGTTTTAGTCCAACTGTACAAGGAGTAAAAGGGCCAGCAAGGAGTCCTAAAGCCGTCTAATATGGCTTCCTGGTATGAAAATGAGACCAAATATCTTCTATTAGGGCTCTCTACCCTCAGGAAAACAAAAATCACTGCCACACGAATTATAACTAATGCACTTCAAAATAAGAACGAACATCAATAAAAAGAAAACTTGTTTTCTGTTTTTACAAAATTCTATATTCACAGGTGTATATAAAAATCATTATGAAGTCATCATTTAGCACAATTTTTTCGATTATGTGGATGCATTTTACTCAGAAGTAGACACATAATGCTATGAATATTTCACCCAGCGTCAGTGGTGTTATTATCCATCTTGACTCATAACATTTGAACAGATAACCAGTGAGCTGCAGGAGGAGGAACAGCTGATATTTTGAAAGATGCAGTTTCTTTTCCTGATGAAACTATTGCAGGAGTTCAAATAAAGCCACTTATTGAAGCTGAGCATGCTGACGTAAATTGTCAGCTGTATATTTGATTGTTTTAAAATATCTCAAATAATCTGTGTGGGTAAAAAGGCAACTAGGTATCTCTCATGCAGGGAAAAGTTAGTTATTTGTGTTGTTCCTCTATTCAAAAAAAAATACATTAATAGTGTTTGACACCTTCAGAGTTGCACTGTGCTTCCATGTGATTTTCTGTTGCAAGCCCTCCTCTGCTTTCAGCTCTCACTCTTCCTTCCAATCCACCAGCTAATTAAACACATAAACCTGTGAGAAAGCCATGGTCAAACCCACCCTGCTAACAAAGACGGTTTCTCAATAAGTCTAAAGTCGAACACGTTTCAGATGCCTGATGAAACCTCTTCAAGAAGCAATACATTTAGCCACACGGCTGCCACTTGAGGTTGATAATTACCCAAAATCTACAAGGCAGGGACTGAGCACCGCATCTGCATGCAGAAAAGTTTTAATGAATGCCCTGACTATGGGTCTGAAAATGTGACACTTGTGTGCAGGCATTGGTACGAGCAAGAACTTTATGGAGTGGACACTTACAGCATTTATGCTTATTGTAGCTAAAAAAACTCATTCCTGCCATTAGCTGCAAACTGAAATGGAAATGGGAGCTCATTCTGTAGCTCTTGTCACTAATTGAGATGTAGATGCCAAAATTATAATACCTTGGATAGATGGATGGAGGGAGAGATGGGCTTTCTTTGCAGTCAAAACCACTTCTGCACTTTGTCCACTACAAATAGCAAGTTTGTGAGTCCTGTGTGCCTGATTTGTTAAATGCACCCTTTGTATGTTTACTCTTTAAACTCATCTATTTTTACAGTTATAATATAACCATTATGTGGAAGAATAGTTACTGTCTGCAATATGTATAATTATTTAGTCCTGGTATACATAATTTTAATTTTATTTAGTAACTATAAATCTTTTCTGATTCAGCAAATATTACTGTAGAAAGTCTAGTAAGCTAAGTGCTCTTTCACTGAATGTTGCTAAATAATTGAACAAAAAGAAGTGCTGGGTAAATGGTGTGGAAGTAATATCTAGCAACACTCTTATCAAAATGAAAGTGCTTTAAAGCCAAACCTCATTTTCAGCAACAAATGAAAAGTCTAAGCAAAAAAAATAAATAAGATCTTTATCTCTTCTAGAAGAAAATAAATGTATTTTAACCAAGTACATAATATACATAATTTTATCAGAAATTGCATTTTATGCTAGTTATGCCATTAGCTTCCTGCAGAAATATTAGCCGCAAAGACTACAGTTTCATTTTTTGAGATGTCAAGTATTTGCCTAATTTCCTTGACTTATCCAATAGTTAGAAATAGTTTGAGGGATGAGGAAAGAGGGGAGAATTCTTGGATATTACTCTCCTAAACTTTCAATGTCTTCACCATTACAGTATTTCCCGAGCAAGAAACAGACAGGTATACACAAACTATGTTTATAGAGGATATATAATATGTATATTTATTCAGTAATAAATTAATGAGTAACATAAAACTATATCATAGTTCTTGCCAGAATCATCCTTAAAAGGTGCATTTAGATATTGATTGAGTAAACTGGCCAACAGTATCTGTTGATCAGTTTTATTAAGCAAATATTCTGTAGCTAGTGGCTAAATTGAAGGAAATGAAATAATGGCAAGGGGATTTACATGTGCTTTAGAAGATTAGGGTTCACCAAACCCCAAGAGACGACCTGGGTAATGCTATATAAGTATACAATTACTTACCTGTAATGAAGATAAAGCAAAAAACTCAACAGAGGTGTTCATGATACTAAAACAGCTTGATTAATCCATGGCCTTTGAAATATGCTCCTGAAGTGATCAACTTAGCCACTTCTTCACATGGCAAGTAAGATATATCAGCTGTGCATATTTTTGCATCAAGCACTAACTCATGAAGACAAAACTGAAACCAATGGTCAATTTCTGTTTGTTACGACCTTCACCTGTGGCAGAGTGGAAGATTCTAGGTTTTTTGAGCATGAGACAGTAAGAATACATTCATCTGAAGGGTGGACCTGCTGGTCACTAAAGTCTATATGATAAAGTTTCAGGTCATCTGATATATAGTGGTGAGTGATCCCTTTAAAAATATATATAGAGACAGATAACTTAAAAATACTGCAAACTTGGTTCTCTTTGGAAGAAGCATTTCAGCCAGTCTTAGCAGAAGAGATGTGGGTGGAAGGAGGCAAAACAGCCATGAGGTCGGGTTGGAATCAACATTGGTGCAGGCTGAGTGGGGTTTCTGGGTGCTAATGGAAGAGAGCGGTCACTCCTGGCATTGCAATGTCATCACCATTATGAGCATTGAAGAGAGACAAAGGCCCACAAACCCATTGTGCTGTAATATCCAGTGTTACACCCTCAGAAAGGAAGCTAAAAATTTCTGACTCATGTGTAATCCAACCTTAGATTTCTTGAGGTAGCATCACGAGCAGTGCCATCAGGGCATTGACAAGGCCTCTTGACATGTACTTCTGAATCATCTTTCTACTTGCAAATCTTTCACCTTGGAATATTTTCTGGATCATTTTTTAACATAATTAAAAAATCCTAAGTGCATTTATAACAGGTGGCTGTAGCTAAGCTCTGCAAGGAAAAAGAAATTCAGACAGGTTGCTTATTTCAGTGTAGAGTTGATGTACACAGGTTTATTACTTATATACCATTATTTATGAACTACTTATTTATTTATAAGTTACTCCATTCATTACCATGCAGCTACACAGCTGCAAAGATTTTTTTTACTGTTTTCCCATTTTTTATACTTTTAAAGATAATGAAAGTTTTCTGCATATACAACTTTCTGCTGGAAAGACAGCAGCCTATCTGTATGCCATCCAATGCAAGATAAAAGTTATATAGATCATAAAAGTATTATATAGGTTCTATGTGAAAAAAAGACAATTCTGCAACCTACCACATTTATACTAAATTGTTATTAATTCAATGCGTGAACCAGAAATAGTTACTGTAACATAATCTTTTGACAAAATCCATCGCTGTTGGCTGTTAGTGGAAAAAAGGATATATTAATGAAAAATGAAAGTCCTAAAATAGATTATATAAATTATATAAAAATAGACAGTGGATTGAAAGGCAGAAAGGAGAAGCAGAAATACACAGGTTTTTATTTTAGCAAAGTATAATAGTTAAATAATTTAAGTCCTGTACAATAATTGTAATGTAATAACAGATGTAACCTGTTTCTTAATGGTCAAAAGAAGCCTAGCAAGGTCTGCAAGTAACAAAAAATAATTCAGGTTAGTCAAGACAAGGAAGATTGCAAGAATCTGCAGAAGCAACTAGGAAAGTTTATATCTGCAGAAGTCAAAGCCAGGTGAAATTCTATATTGGGATGTGTAAATGAAGAAGCTCTGGAAACATCTCAAGGATGGCTCAAAGTATTTGTAACATACCCAGGTTCTGATCAAAATGCAGGCATTCACATAGGGAAAAAAAGCCAATAAAATATTGCAAGTAGGACAGCAAAGGTTCTCTGTACTGAGAATACCATGCCAACTGTTAAAAACATATCATTCCTTCACTCAGAATAGTCTGTTCAGATATATTGTCACCATATTGCAAGGAAAGAGGGGAAAAAAAATCAGTGAAGGTAATGGAAATTATTAAATATGTAAAATGTGTACTGTCTGAAGAGCTACTAAAAAGGCAAGAATCTTCTTTCTTAAAGTGAGTCCAGTAAGAGAGTGCGTGATAGATGCACATCAAAGAAGCTGTATGCAGAAGGTGAATCATACTCACAACGTGTGACAAGAGTGTTAGTTCAAAAAACGTAATGCTGATGAGCAAAGTCTTGTTTCATAGCATGTGTTATCTATCTGTGGAAATCATTGCCATCAGACACCGCACATGTTTACAACTTAATGTAATTAAACCAGATTTGGGTGCCAGTATAAATAGGAGGATATCTCTAGTTGTAGGGTCTGTATTAATAGGATAATCACTCACCTACTTCTGCTGTATGAGACAGTTTTGGTCTCAGAGAAAGAAGGATAAAGGCAGGAAAAGGAATAACCTGCATGGCCGTAGTGTCTGCACTTCCCATGAGGAATTGGCCTGGACCAGCATCACCTAGAACGCTGGTAGAGAAACCTCTGGAGTGATCCACCAAGGCACTGACAATTTCCTGATTTATATTTAGTATTGGGTTAAAGGTGAGAAAGTCGTTATTTCCAATTAAATCCTGTTCTGGCTTTAAAATCTAACAGCTAATTCTTTTTAGCTTGCTTTCTTTAAATCTGTTACAGAGGCTTTGAACAAAGATACTGAAATAACACTTCAAGCTCATCACTGTGCCTAATGAATTACAGAGTCCTTGATTAATGGCACTTGTTCAACATCACACTGACAGTAGTATGAAGTGTAAAAAAAATATGGTGTTTCTGCCTGGTGTGCTTTCTCCTATGAAACAGGTCAGGCAGCATCAGCACAATTTTTTTTTTTTAATTGCCTCCTTTTTCTATTTGTCTCCTGTTGTATTTTTCATTTTGCACATGTGGGCTGTTGTCCTGCCCTGGGGCTTGGATGAGACAAGTTTTTGCTCAGGAGATGTGCAGCAGGTTTTGCTGAAGTGTCACAACTTAGCAATGACTGAAGCCAGAAAAGCCAAAAATATTCAGTCCTGTACCCTACCAGACAGCACCACAGTGAGGAAGCAAAAAAGGAGGTAAACAGAATACTTCATTATTTTCTATATGGGCAGTTTTTATGATTTCTGCTATAAAAGTTCAAGGATTTGCCTTTTTTTAAAAAGTCTTTCTGAGGTAGCTAAAAGTGCTGCTTAAATATTTAATAAATTTGCTTGGAATATCTGCCTTTTCCTTCTAAAGCATGTTTTTTATTACAATTATTAATGTGTACAAATTAATGTATACAAACCAGTGTTGCTGAATTAACTTGAAAGCTCCACACATTTCAGGAATGAAATATCGAGGTCTCCAGGAGACACAGTGTACCCAGTGAGTGTTCTGGTAAGTTAGCAGTCTGATTGTTGGGATGATCAGGCCCTGAAAAGTAATTTTCCTCTTCAAATTTCAGTGTTTTTAGCTGCCTCTCAGGCCAACTTCATACCAAATCAGCTGTTCTTGTTAGGGTTTAATTTTTTGTTCAACTGAAATAGTAATGGTTGTTCAAACTCAAGTGCTAATTGACTTTTACATGTACTTACATATACAGTTTCATTGAGGTTGGAATATGTCAAATCATAGAACCATCGAACAGCTCAGGTCGTTAGAGGCAAGGAGCTGAAGGCAAGCACTGGTCAGATCCATCAGCAAACAAGCCAAGCTGCTGGAGTATCCATCATGATGCCACTGCTGAATTGCAGTTGACCGGAGGCATACTTCACTGCGCAGTACCAGAGTTTATGTATTTTACTAACCTTATTTCACCGGGTTGAGGCTGTACGGTTTTATGGGGCCCCTGATCTCCACCAGTTTGAAATAAACTCCTGCCGAGCTGTATATCACAGCCTGACAAGGGCTGCGGGGCCATCCTTGTACCTACAGTTGTTGCCTGTATTTCTTCTGCCGTTTCCGGACCAGGAGGTCACTCTGCTCAGTATGAGTTGGGTCGCACGAGGGGACAATAGCAGTTTTCAACCTTTCTTTAGGCTCTCGCAGGCCTCTCACAGCACCCATGGAGGGGAGGGTTTGTCGTTTTGCACCGATCTCCACTCTCCAGCTTCCCCCAGCATCGGTGACAAAGATTTTACAAACAGTGGCAAAAAGCCTGGTTTTGCCTGCAAAATTCCTTTCCCATCCATTATTTTGTTGTCTTGGTTAATGAACGCTGCTGATTTCTGTGGGGAAATGCTGCCAAGACATCCAGCTCCTGCCTTGTCATCCTTAGGTGTCTCCCATTCTTGCAAAAAAAACCTAACCAAGCCTGCCTCTGGGCCTGAGTGAGAAGTGCTACAGAGGGGCAGAGGTGAATTAAAATGGGCCTTGGAAATATAGCAGTTAATGGAATCATATGAGCAATCTATTTTTATGGTTTTGGGAGAATGAGCTCCACTGAGTATCAGGAAAGGATCCTTCACCTTAATATATAATACTGCAAGAGGAGCATACCACTGGAGAAAGTAGGAACGGCACGAAGGCCACTGGAAAAATCATTCTTTTTTCTTTGGCAGTGCCTCTGGGCTTTAAAGTAATTTTCAGTAGTCTAAAGATATTTCCACTGCTGAAGCAACACTACTTAATCTGTAATGTTTGACAAAGTAATGTCCGACAAAGTAATGTCCTTACCTGCTCGCTCTTCAGCCGAAACACTCAGAGCTCAATTTTTAGCAATGGTGGATACAATTTCCCTCAAAATAGATAAAAATGGTAAAAAAAATTAGCCGTAAAGCCAAAGTGCGACTTCCTGCCTTGTCTCCATTCAAAGGCAGATTGGACCCAGATGTAGACAAAGAGCCCTGAGTTGCCCCCCTTCTCTCTACCACCATGCTATGTGGCTCTTAGCAAAGCCTGCCTCAGTTTCCTCATCTGAAATGGAGCAGTATCATCAAATCTCCTCAGAGAGACAGTGAAGGCTCATAGTGCACAAAAAGGACTGTGAGATCTGTGGGGTTTGCAGGCCATAAAAAGTCAAGGTATTTCAAGTGCTACAACATCGTTAATACACAGGAAAAAACACCAATATTTTTTCTTAACCAAAGGAGACAGAAATATTTACATTCTCCTTTTCTTTGCAGCAAAAGACATGTCCCCTTTTAGCAATACAACACAGAGAGAGGCTGAGAGCATGGCTTAACAAGAAAAGCTTCTTTTCTAGCGATTATCAGCTACATCATCCTGACCTAGCATCGCATTTTTTTTAGGTAATGCAGGGAAGAATTGGAGAATCATAACCAAGCAATTAATAGGAAGAGCAGGGCTTGTGAAGGAAATGAAGGTGATGTTGCATGAA